>NW_005871059.1:11555355-11610070 GCF_000147115.1 Myotis lucifugus | reverse complement strand
GGAGTGGGCATTGTGCTGCTCACCACATCTACCATTCCCATGATCTTTGTCATTTTTCACCCAAATATATATATAACCATCTGATTATTTTCCATTATTTATCAATTTACTTATGAATTTAATAGATAATGTATTGCTTTTGTTATAAAGATGAGTGAAAATATCAGTCTAATATAAAACATATACAACCAAGCAAATAATTATAAAACCATGTGAAAAGTACGATATTGAAAGAATGAGTGCCAAGGATCCAAGAGGAAACAGTGCTCCAGTTTTTCCCGAACGAGACAGGAACTTGGAAAGTGCAGGGAAGGCCTCTAAGGGGAGGCTTCTTTGGACAGAATCTTGAAGAATGCGTGGAACTTACTAAACAGAGCGGCAAAGATGCCAGATAGAGAGGACAGGATGTACAAAGGCCCTAGGGCTAGGCTGTGAGAAAGTGATGGGGTGTGGGGAACTGCTATTAGTTTAATATCTCTAGGACTTTCTGCCATGATGGAAATGTTCTCTATCTGGGATCCCCATCGTGGCTGCCACTGCCACAGTGGCTCTCGCGCAGTTTAGATGTCGCTAGTTGACAACAATACTACATTTTTAATTTGATTTAATTAAAGTAATTTAAGTTTAAAGAGTTGCATGTAACGAGTGTCTACCATAGTGTCAGCCCAGTTACAAAGCATACGGTATCTCTGAGGGATTAATGGGAGGAGATGAAGCTGGAGAGGTGAGTGGGGGTTAGGTTACTGAAGACCTTTTTTGCCATGCAGGTGATTATGTGTTTCTCTTTTAGAGATGTGGTTTTCAAATTGTGTTTCATGGAGACCAGTGGTTCCGTGGTTACTCAGAGCTGCTGCCAGAGCTGGTGTAGAGGTGGGGGAGACCCAGGAAGGCTGAGTGGGTGCATGGATGCCTGTTCCTCCTCTTCCTACCAACCCATCTCGTGAGTCTTCTTCAGCTGAGTAGCTCCTGTTTTATCATTTTAATATATTAGGTTTTTTTTTTTTTAGTACAGTACTATGGGGGAAATGAGCAGATGGTGAGAAATGGGATGACAGATTTGCATTTCTGATAGATCACTCTGTCTTGAGGTTGGGTTTCAAATGTGAGGAAGGGGTTAGAGGCAGAGAGAAGAATCTGGAGTTGGTTTCAATAGTCTGGGTAAAAGGTGATGCTGCCTGAATGGAAAGGGGGGAGGGCAGATTTAAAGGGGACTTTAAATAGAAATGAGTAGAGTGAATAGAAATATCTAGGGAATAAAGGGGAAAAAATGTTAAGAGAACTAAGATGATAACACAGGGCCCTGTCCATTTACACCTCAAACTACTCACTACTAGAATACATTTTTATCATGACGAATAAACTGGGAGCTGGAGCCACATGGGCTACTGATTATAGACTGACCCTTCATACGCTAACTGGATTGTGGATAGCACCTTGCTGTAAGAGGGGAGGTGCAGAAATGATTTGGAGAACATGTGGGTGCATCAGACAGCCTGACACTATCTGAACCAGCAATACCCCAGAGAGGTGCTTTCCAGGTGGCCTGTGGACCTTCAACACGACCAGTTCAACTCAGAGACCTGGGGGAGATGGGGGTGGGGCGTGGGGAATGGTTCAGTAGTCTGCATTTTCAACAACTCACCAAGTAATTCTCATGCACCCTGGGGCTGGAAACCCACATCTCTAGAGATGGTTTGCATAGACTTCCTGCGCTTAGTGCCAGATAGAAACTCAGATTAGGGCAGAGATTTTGAGAATCAAGTACCAGAATAATATCAAGTACGTGGAGACCCTCAACTACTGTCTGTATTCAATGGAGAAGCAGCAGCAGGGCCCGTTCTGAGCCCCAGGGAGCCAGAGAGCTGATATGAGCCCCAGTGCAGTGTGGAGGAGCAGCAGTGCCTTCCATGGTGTGAGTGGAGCTCATTTGTTTGCAAGTAAGCACCTGTGAGACACACCTGGGCACATGAACTTTACAGGAAAGTCTAAATCCTGCGTAAGCTGCAGGCAACAGTTCCAGGGAAGTATGTGTCATCCTTGTTAATGTGACCTCACCTGCCTGGCCAGCTGCTGAGGTCTGGAAGAAATCAGGTTACAAGTATAGATATGAGGAAGCTGAGGTCCACAGACTAGAGGTCTGTTTTTTCCTGTTGTCTAAGACAACACAGCTGCGGGGTGGGATTCTAACCCCGGCCTGCCTACCTTCAGAAAGTGAGGCTTTGCTTCTGTGCTTCCACATGACAAAGAGTGTTAAAGTTCTTCTAAAGGTTTTGTAAATAATTAAGGAGTGGGATACTCTCCAAGTTTGAACTCATTGTTTTGTTTGTTCTTGGCAAAACTTCCACTGACGTAAACTTCTAGGAAACTTCTAGGGTGTAGTTGAGAGTAGTTTTTAAATGTGTTGAGCAAGAGGTTTATTCATTATTGATACAGGACTGAGTACAGATACACTTTGCTTAAATTTATTTTTCTAATTTTTCTCACAATACTTTTGCAAATCATTTATTAATGCAATTCTTATGTAAAAAGAAAAGAGGCAAAAAGAATACAGGATCAGGAAGTCAAAGCGTATTTTGTTTTTTCTCCCTCCCAAACACTTTATAAAATTTAAATGCTACTGTATAGTTTTGCAATGTAGCCTGGGTAATCTTAAAAGAAAGGAAATACTTGTGTTTTAAATGATGAGCAGAAAAGCCTTTTACGTAAATAATTGACCACTTCCCTGCAAAAGTTTTAAGATTTCTCTAGAGACAAGGTGAATCATAACAAGTAACCTAAATACTCTTTAGTTTTGAATAAGCAAATAGTTCAAGGCAAAGTGGCTGTTATGCTAAAATGAAAAAAGAAGATGTAAGAAAGAAGGCTTATCAAGAAATTGTCAAGAACTAATGGGCACAGACTTTCTTTTGGTGGTTATGAAAATGTTCCGAAATTAGATACTTGAAATTAGATGGTTGAATAATTCTGAGGATCTACCTAAAGCCATTTTCCAGTTTAACAGGACAAATTTTATGTTATGTAAATTATATCTCTGTAAAGGTGTTATTAAGTAAAAT
Organism: Myotis lucifugus; assembly: GCF_000147115.1. Taxonomy (NCBI): domain Eukaryota; kingdom Metazoa; phylum Chordata; class Mammalia; order Chiroptera; family Vespertilionidae; genus Myotis; species Myotis lucifugus. Next base: position 11,607,014 of record NW_005871059.1, on the reverse strand, counting down.
AGTAATAAGAGAACATAAGAAGAGTCAGTAACAAAAGAGAGACCCCCCACCCAAAACTTTCTATCTAGAACTAAAAGGTTTTAAATTAAAAATTTAAAAGATAAGATGGTCACTGTTGAAACCCTAATTAGTTACCTGAGAGATTTTCTTTTTTTTAAATCTTAGGGAAAAAGAGACAGAGGGGCCTGATGCACGAAATTTGTGCAAGGGCCTTGGCCCCAGCCCCTACCTGCCGCCACTGCAGCTGGGGGCCTCTGCCCCTCTGCTGTGGCCCCTGCCCACTGCAGCTTTGTGCGGAAGGAAGGACGTCCAGTCTAATTAGCATATTACGCTTTTTTTTTTTTTCCCACATCAAAACATCTACATAACACCAAAATAAGACCCCCCCCCCCCCCCCCCCCCCACACACACACACATATATATAAAGAAAATCATGACTGAAAACAAAAAACTTGTAAGATAAACTAAGAATAACATCCTATCTAATAAAAGAGTAATATGCAAATTAACCATCACTCCCACGACAAAGATGGTGGTGCCCATAGTGTCGGGGCAGGATGCTGGTGGTGTCACCCCGGCAACGTGAGCCCAACAGGCAAGTGAGGCACACAGGCAGCACCTAGCAGGGCCTGCTTGCCCATTGCCATGGTGTGGAGCAGGCAGGCTCCTCAGAGAGCAGAGAACCATGGGGAGTGGGCCCAAGCCATCAGTAGGACATCCTCTGAGGGCTCCCAGATTGGAGAGGGTGCAGGTCGGGCTGAGGTACCCCCCCCTCCGTGCACAAATTTCGTGCACCAGACCTCTAGTATAAGTAATACGTTTCCAGAAGAACAAAATACCTGGGTTTTAAAGTTCATATAAGCCCTAGCCAGTTTGATCAATGGTTAGAGTGCCAGCCCATAATTAAAGGTTCTATTTTGGTCAAGGCCACATAACCTTAGCATCAGGCTCGATCCCCGGCCCTTGTTGGTTATGTGTGTGTGTGAGGCAACCAATTGATGTGACTCTCTCACATTGATGTTTCTTTCTATCTCTCCACCTCCCTTCCACTCTCTCTAAAAATCAGTGGGTAAGGGTTAACAACAACAACAACAACAAAATTCATATAAAAATGCAAGAGCAGGCTTCTGGTCAAGATGATGGCATAGGTAAATGTACTTAAACACTCCCACAACCATATCAAATTTTACAACTAAAATACAGAACAACCATCATTCAGAACCACCTGAAATCCAGCTTTACGGAAGTCCTTCAACTTGGGAATTAAAGAAGAAGCACATGGAGACCGGTAGGAGGGGCAGAGATATAGGTGGAATTGGGAATTGGCTGGTCCCACACCCACCTGTGGTGGTTTAAAATCAGGAGAGATATCTTGGCTGTGAAGGTTTCCTTAAGGAGCAAGGGGTCCCAGGCCCACACCAGGGCTCCCAGCCCAGGGTTCTGGTGCTGGGAAGAGACGTTCCCACTTCTGGCTATAAAAGCTAGAGGGGATTGTGACTGCTGGAGTTCCAGGCAGTTCCCTTTAACGGGTCTGCACACACACTTACTTCGACTTACTCCCTCAATCTCCAGCACTGGGGCAGCAGCTTGAAAGGAACCTGAGATATTCAGGGAGGAACTAACTTGTCTGGGATCAAGGCAGGAGTTAGAAGGGCAGTTTTCTCCCAGCAGAAGTGATATATCCTATCTAATAAAAGAGTAATATGCAAATTAGTTGTCATTCCGTCACTCTGTCACAAAGATGGCCACGCCAATAGCCACAAGATGGCTGGGCCCCACATCAGGACTCATGCAGGAGGCAACTGATCATTTTGATGTTTCTCTCTGTCTTTCCATTTCTCTTCCACATTCTCTAAAAATCAATGGAAACATATCCTCAGGTGAGTATAAAAAAATAAAAATAAAAATAAAAATGTCATATCCTATGAAAGACACATCTTGAAAATGCCTAAAGAAAGTTGTCATTTTTTCATGGTGAAGGGACTGGAGTCCGTGTTGATGAAAACACCTTGGTGGCTGCGGTGACTGGCAGTGGCTGCAGCAGCAGGGTGATGGGGCTGGTGCCTTCCCCTGATCAGCCCGGTCGCCTCCCACCAAGGGAGGCCAGACTGCGGCTTAGGCCCGCTCCCCAAGGGGAGCAGGGAGCGGGCCTAAGCCATCAGTAGAACATCCCCTGAGGACTCCCAGTATGTGAGAGGGGGCAGGCTTGGCTGAGGGCCCCCCTTCAGTGCACAAATTTCGTGAACCGGGCCCCTAGAGTGTGTGTGTGTGTGTGTGTGTGTGTGTGTGTGTGTGTGTGTGTGTATTATTGATTTCAGAGAGGAAGAGAGAGACAGAAACATCAACAATGAGAGAGAATCATTGATTGGCTGCCTCCTGCATGCCCCCACCTACACACACACTAGGGACCAAGCCCACAACCTGGGCATGTGCCCTTGACTGGGACCCTTCAGTCCACAGGCCAACATTCTATCCACTGAGCCAAACCTGCTAGGGCAGTGCATATATTCTTTAGAATTAGTGTTTCAGGATTCTTCAGGTGTATTCCCAGAAGTAGAGTTGCTGGGTTATAAGGCAGTTCTATCTTTAATTTTTTGAGATAACTCCATACTACTTTCTACAGTGGCTGTACCAATCTACATTCTCACCAACAGTGCACAAGGCTTCCCTTTTCTCCACATCCTTGCCAAAGTTTATTGTTTGTGATTATTGATGATAGCCATTTTACAGGTGTAAGGTGATATCTCATTGTGGTTTTAATTTGTCTTACTCTGATTTCTTAAATATGCTACAACATGTGTACACCTTGAAAACATTATGCTAAATGAAAGAAGCTAGTCACAGAAGAGCACTTATTGTATGATTTCATTTATATAAAATGTCCAGAATAGGCAAATCTATAGAGACAGAAAATAGATTAGTGGGTGCTTAGGACCAAGGTGGGGAAGAATGGAGAGTGATTGTTAATAACTATAGGGTTTGTCTTTTTTAGGTGATGAAAATGTTCTAAAGTTAGATTGTAAAGGTGGTTACACAAATCTATGAATTTATTTTAAATAAATATTGAACCTTATACTTTATGTAATTACTAGATGACCATGCATGGGTGGGGCCCTGAGGGGGGGCGGGGCAGGCAGGACACAATTGGCCCTCCAGGTGGCTGGTGGGATGCCCTTGCTGGCCCAGGATCGGATCCATCCCACTGACATTTGCGCCGGTTGTTGGGAGCCACCCGGTAGCCGCTTTTATATTATTTCTTTCTTGAAGAACGTCTAGGGAAGGGAAGTGGCCGCTGTACCCAAGGCTGACTTCCAGGAGGCCAGCAGCGCTGTTGGGATCGTGCTGGTGGTGCTGGTCCATTGGTACTTGGCCTGTTCTCCAGAGATTGGACCTGCAGGACTACTGAGGGAGTGAGTGGCTGCCGCCAGGCTGGTGGGTCACCAGGACAGGTTGGTCAGCTGAGCGGTGCTCCCACTGTGGGAGCACACTGACCACCAGGGGTCAGCTCCTGTGTTGAGCGTCTGCCCCCGGGTGGTCAGTGCGCATTATAGCAACTGGTCAACCGGTTGTTCTGGTCATTCTGGTTGCTTAGGCTTTTATATATATAGATAAATTTGAAAATGCTCTTGAAATTTATGGTATGTGACATATATCAATGAAGATGTTTAAAAAACTTAAAGAGAAATAACAATAATGCAAATTATGCAGTTATTTCACTTTCCAGAATCCCATTAATTAATACACTTATGACTTGCTAGTTCTGATCCTTAGGCCAGATTATAATAACCCTGCACTTCACTAGGAATTTCCTGGACAAATTCCAGATGGGACTCCTAAGCTGGGCTGGGGAGTCTTAGAAAGTCTGCATTCTCTTTTGATCAATAAAATTGGTCAAAGGAACTATTACTTCAAAAATGCAGGTGTTTGGTTAAAATCTTTCAAAACTTAATGTTAACAGAGAAAATTAATAACAGGGATTTTTTTAGTAGTGGAAGCATTGGGGACATTAGCAAGGCCTGCAGGAGATAGTACCAGAGCACTCATGTATTTATCAGGCACTAACTGAGCTCCTACTATTTGCCAGAGGTTAATAGGCACTGGAAAGAAACGGTTACAGGCTGGATACCTGCCTGAAAGTAGCTTACAGTCTAGGGCAGTGTTTGGCAAACTCATTAGTCAACAGAGCCAAATATCAACAGTACAATGATTGAAATTTCTTTTGAGAGCCACATTTTTTAAACTTAAACTATATAGGTAGGTACATTGTTATTAACTTAATTAGGGTACTCCTAAGCTGGCCTTTGCTAAAGACGTCCTCAACCTGATTGAGGTACGTTTGCTGAGGTCTACCCCTTCCAACTCTCCCATCCACACTAGTCCTGTATACTTGTTTCGTCTATCTCCTTTCGTTCATCCTCTCTATATGTCCAAACCATCTCAACATACCTTTCTTAATCCTCTACACTACATCTTCTTTCACTCCACAATGTTCCCTAAAATTAACTTAATAAACTTTACTTAAAGTTTTAAGTCTTAGTTAAAGTTTAACTAAGTGGGCAGGTGCGCACGTACAGTGCGATTGAAACTTCGTGGCCCATGCGCAGAAGTCGGTATTTTGTGGAAGAGCCACACTCCAGGGGCCAAAGAGCCGCATGTGGCTTGTGAGCTGCAGTTTGCTGACCACTGGTCTAGGGAAAGAAACAAACACATTTAAGTTTCTATGTTGGTGCAAGGAAACTGAGGACACAGGTCAGTCAGCCATTGGCAGGGGAGGCTCTTTGGAGGACTTTCCAAGAATGAATCAGGGTTGGGGTAAGAGTGGGGCTGCGAAGCACAGGCATCTGGGATGTGCATTCCAGGGAGAAGAAAAAGTATTTCAGAAAGGGCAAGCCAATGTCTGCAAAACCCCACACAAGATTGTTGTCTTCTGCGATGCTGTGTTTAAGCGTCTTTGAAGAAGGAACTAATTTGGAGAAGCAAAGTATCTGAGCTTGAGAAAGAAAAGCCTTTGACTCAGTGCTACTTCCTCAAGAAGTATTGTCTCAGAGAACTGCTTAAATATGTGTACTAGAGGGAAAACAATGTTAGTGTTCATTTATCTTCCTTTCTCATCTCTCTTCATACTCAGGTAAATTAGAAAATCAAAGTTCTTCATCATAGGAGCAGCAATCTATATATATAAAAGCCTAAGCAACTGGCCGACTGGCCAGTAGCTATGATGCACACTGACCACCAGGGGGCAGACGCTCAACACATGAGCTGCCGAGTGACAGCAACTTTGCAGAACACCCTCTTGCACTCCAGGACCCCTCAGGGGATGTCAGACTGCCAGTTTCAGCCCAATCCCCACAGGCCAGGCCGAGGGACCCCACTGGTGCACAAATCCATGCACCAGGCCTCTAGTATACAATATGTATACTTAAACTTAACACAAATTTTACATTTCCTTTTATAACTTTTTTCCCCAAACATACACAGAACAGTGTACTGAAACCCCATATTCCTGTCAAAAACAGGGAAATACTATATACTTTTTAACTATATATATTCTATGTTAGTATTTGTTTTCTGCTTCTTAAATTGAATTTCTATTTACTATGGCCAATACTATATATACTTCATGTGTTTTCAGTTTTTGAAATATTTGGCCAATTTTCTTTCTCTTTGCCTCAGTTTTCATAGCTGAAAAATTATTGGATTAGACTAGAGATGATCTTTAAACTTTTTCAAAGTTAACATTGTTCTAACTAAAAATTGAGAGCTACCTCCAACCTTGTAATAACTGCTTTAATCCACCAGATGTCAATGCAACATAGCAACCTATTTTTTGGTCATTTAAGTCTCTTAGATCCCAGACTTAAAAACAGGAGAATAATAGTAAGTTTTATATCTGTTTTTTATTTTTGTTAAAAGATAAATGTAAAATATTCTTGTCAAAAAAGTCAATATACAAGCCTGTTCTACTTCAAAGACAATAAGCATAACTCTACTAGAGTTAATATTTTTGCAAAGGTATCATATTCTCATGGTTTAAGTTTAAAATTCAGTTTCTCTTTTGAAATCAACACTTGGAGACTATTTCCTATCAGGTAAGTAAGTGGCACCAAAATTTGAAAGTCACTAAATTAATCAGTCACTCAATAATATTTAAAAATTTGAGCTACTGAGGAGAAAATGTTCAAATGTTCAGCGGTAATGGCTCCTCCAAATAGTATTATATTGAGTTAAACTATATATGAAGGTTAAACTATTTATTAACTTATTGATTTAATAATCTGCTTCATTCAGATTTAACTCCTTATGATTAATATTTATTCTGCAGATAAATATAAACACTTTTTTCTCTTTGAAAAAAGGATGATAAAAGTAATTTTAAATATACATTGACGTCATGTTTAAATCAGAATGTTAGAAAAAGATTGGTTTATTTTATTTTTCATTAAAACTTCAAGTGTAGCAGGGTGAGAAAACTGCTGGTGTTGCAGTTGTTTAGTTTTTAAAATTCTACTTTTTGCTTGTGAACCATCTTTCTCTATATATAAAAGCCTAAATGTTAAGTGTCCAACCGAGCAGTCTACTGAATGACATGCACTGACCACCAGGGGGCAGATGCTCCAACTGGTAGGTTAGCTTGCTGCTGGAGTTCCGGCTGATCGGGACTGGGTGAGATGGGGCCGGACATTCCCTGGAGCCCTCCTGTGGTCCGTCCCCCGCCAGCCAACCTCCTGCAGGGACTGGGCGAGATGGTCCTGATCAGCCCCGATCGCAGGCCAGGCGGAGGGATGCCACCCATGCACGAATTCGTGTGCCAGGCCTCTAGTTATAAATATTATGTTCAAAATGTTTGAATTTCAAGCAAACACACACACATACACATGTCAATTATATCTTAATTTTTAAAAATCAAGAAAAAATGAACAATAGTGAGGAAGTTAGTAGGGAACTAAACTGTTAAGTTTTATGAAAACTCATGTAATACAGGGAAGTAATGGCCAGCCTCAGCTCTAAATTACCTTATAACAGAAAATTAATGTAAACACATGAGTGAATGCTATTTAAACATATTTAATGTAAATTTATTGGTGATATTATGAAATATGTGTTTGTGTATATTTATAACTATGTCTATATTTATATAACATATTTATAGCTATGTCTATATCTGTTATATCTATCTAGCTACATTACCTTGACTATTACCCCCAATAAATTCAATGTATAAAGTTGTCATATATTTTTAAAATTTTAAAGGAATTTTATAATTATAAAAGGAATATATTTGATTATAGGTCATTTGGAAAATACAGAGAAGAAAATAAAAATTATACTTAAGCTCATCAGTATTTTGGTTTATATCCATTTTTAAATGTTTATTTATTTTAATAATAATACAAATATAAGTTTTGGATTAAATTTCAATTTAACATTTTATCATGAATAATTTCCAAGTTTTTAAATATGCTTTGGAAGCAACATTATAATGGCTGCATTATATTATGTCAGATTCATAAATTAGAAGTCATAATTTATTTTGCTGTTTACCTACTTTTGGACCTTTGGATTATTGTTAATGTTTCACTATTATAAATAACACTACAATGAACATCTATACATATACATTTGTGAACCTATCTATGACTATTTCTTTAGAAGTAGAATTACTGATTTAAGGACTATGAATACTTTGAGATACTTGTCAGTTTACTTTCCTAAAATTAATATCAACTTACATTTTTATAAATAATGTATTGTGAGTACCTGTTACAGTGAAGATTGAGAATTAACATTTAAAGTATATTTTGTCAATTGTGCAGATCACAAATAGAATCTTAATGTAGCTTTATTGTATGTTTCTCTAGTAATGAGGTCGCTAATTAAAAAAAATATATTCATTGCAGTTAGTGTTTTTCCAACCAGGGACTGTCTATTCATGTTTTTTATTATTCAGTGATTTTTAGAGCCTTATCGTTATTTATTAAAAAATCTATTACCCAATTAAAATATTTATTTTATATTTTGTTTATTGTTTTGTTTGTTTTTTTATGGATAAAAGTTTTAATTTTATTTTATCATTTTCCTTTACTCTTTTATTGCCTTTATCTTAGAAAATCCTCTTGTACCTTCATATCAGTTTAAAGACACATCTCTTTTCATCTAATATATTAGAGTTTCATTGTTTACACTAAAATCTTTAATAAATCCATTAGTGTGCTACAAGTTAAATACTTCTCTTAATATTTTCCTAAGGGCAGATTACTGGGTTAGTGAAGAATAAATTTGCTGAGCACCTAAAGAAAAGAGAATGAACTATATTCAGAGATTCATAAATAATAATTCATAAATATTAATAAATTATTTCTTGATAAACTATGTAAGATAGAGATGTCTAATAAAATGGCAAATAAAAATACTTTTAGGTGCATTTATATGAAAATAAATTTGAATGACTCATGAATGTGATTTTAAAATTCAGATATCTGCATGCTTCAACAATGTAAAAATGACAGAGCTTGATTCTTATCCTTCTGATTGCTTAATCCTTAAACTTCTTGTAGTAAAAACGTTTTCATGCACATTTTTATCATATTTTATATCTTAAACAGTGTCAGGAAAATTTATTGTTGTTTACTTAAAATAAAATACGTAAATATTTCTATATCTGCATATTCTGTGATGTTAAATATAGTTTTTACATAGCTGATGAAGTATCTGAAGGGACTTCCAGTCTTTTGGTCACTGGGGTTTTGGACACTGAGATCAGTGTTAATTCACTAGGGCTAAAAATAAAATTAACACACACACACACACACACACACACACACTGCATTTTCATCCTCTCAATAGTTCAAAACTGTGTGCTTATTTGCACAAAGACACAGAGCCAATTAATTTGAGTTTAGTTTGGAGATACTTCACAAAACTGTTAATCTCAGAGATAAAACCATAATGGTGCTACATCTCACACTAAACAGTTTTAGCAATTATTATCAGATATAATAGGTAATTTTATGTGCTTTTCCTTTTGGATAGTGTCTACTAGTGTATATTAACATATATTTTATATATAACACGATACACATAATAATAGTAACATATTGAGATGTGGTGAGATAAAATTTATCTTAAAATATAAATAACTAGATCAAAGAAATACTCCAACTATATGATGTAGGTAATAGAATTCTAATTTTAATTTGAATAAATTCAATGGGTCAGACCAAAAATAAAACTCCATCAATCACATTTAAATTCTTCCCATGGATTTTAAATTCATACCATGGACTTAAGTGCATGCCACTATACTTAAGATTTATTTTCAAGAGGTTTAAATTATAAGCTTTTTATAACTAATTATATTCATAATAAGTTGTGAATAAATTAAGAACACAAGTAAATTATTTTTCAAGCAACATTTTCTTAATCTAATTAAGGCTCAAGACTTTTAAAATAATTTTTAAAAAATTTATTTTTGTATATTCCATTTAAATGCATCTTATAAGATTTTGTTTGTTTACTCTTTTGTGTTTTTGTTCATCTATTTGTAAGCAGTTTTTATTCAAGGGGTTATTATAAATATAATGAATACTTACCACTAAGTTTATAACAATACATGATAGAATACACATATACATATATATATATACACACACAAGATGGTAGATAATGATTAAGATAACATCTATCTACAGTTCTGCAAATTTTAGAAGACTATTGATCTTTGTAATTGAATTACAACATTTAACTAATGTAATTTCTTCTTTTATTTGGAATCTTGAAATAAATGTCCAATTCAGGAGCATGGCTTTAGCTGAGGGTCTGTATTTATTCTTAGGAGAAATTAGAAGAATTTCATAATTGGAAGGCTTTCCACAAGCCCAGTTTATCAACCTGTTCTCTAAAGGCTGCTGGAGCCATGGAATTATCCATGGATTGATAGTTTTCAGGTGCTTGAGAATTACTGAGAAGGAAAGGGAGGGAGAGACAGGTTGATAGTGCTAGGTTAGCCTCATTAACTTGCCTGGTTAGTGTTCATATGAACAATGATCAATTGAAAACTTATAGAATCTTTGTGGGGAAAATAAGGCTAATTCTATCTGGAAGGCTGATCTGGCCTGAGCCTGTTGGTATAAGTGGGTAGCAATCTAAAAGAGTAGGGTCTACAAAACTCCAATATCTGTTTAGATCGATAGATGTGTTTACATACAACTTTGTATCATTTGATAACTTTCTGGTTGGGCTTCTTTCAGTGTGCTGAAGAGCTAGGATTTGGATCCACTAAATTAATGTTTCTGTCTATAGTCTTTTGAAACCTTACAGCCTGTGAATAAAATAGGTAATGTTTCCCCATAAAATCAGGCTAACCTCGGATTGAATATAAGCAATTGTCCACCATTGCTTCTGTGAAACACAGTTCCTGTGAAAAAACTCTAAATGTGAACTCTTGAAGAACTTTTAGATCATTTTTGTTTTAATGAAGAGGCATCAACTTCTGCAATTTATTATACTGTATAATTTCTTTCTTAGAAACAATTTTTTTATATTAATTGATTGGGTTTTGGCTATTTCCTCTGCTGTGATGTGTCTTTCAAGTTCAAATCATGTCTCAAGTATTATTTGTTTCATAAGGATCATGGACACCAGCCTTCCAGAATGTGTTTTAGAAAAGTCATGAAATGGAGTTCTTGTGGAGACTGAAAATGCATGTGCAGGACATGCAAATGAACCGTAGTCCAATTAACTCCTGAAAACAACAGCCCTAAATATCCTGTAAATGAACTGCATTCAGGCGCTAAAAAGACCTTCCATCATGATGGGATTATAAAGATCCTGCCCTTAATTATGAGTTGTAAAAGCCACTTTCAGGTAGAAATAAAGAGGGTGACAGTTGCTCAGCGAGAGGTGAACATTCATCTATGAGGGGGGAAAGCCTTTCTGTGATAAGACCCAGAAATCTTGTTTTTCTGCTAATGCAATTTCATACATTTTTGTTGCGTGGTGGGCTAAGCAGCATTCCTGGTCTGTTGCCCCGGATGGGAATTGTTCAGCGCCATGTCACACATAGCCGTGCCCTCATGCTGAGCGGTGCACTGATCCCATGGCTGCAGTGACAGTTGCTGCAGAAAGCAAGGCAACACTAATTCATTCTCAGCCTCCTCTTCCCAACTCTGTCTCCAGCCTAGCATCCCTTTCAGGTTTATTCATGAGCTCATCACTCCAGAAGAAAAAAGTTTATTTGCATTATAACATTAGATTTAAAAGCTATAAATTATGCAGAGCTATAAATACTGCTCCTGGGTAAACACCACCTCTCATAAAACCTGTGTTTGTGCACGCGCACACATGAGTATGGTCTTTGGATTTTCTCCCTCGCCTTACAACTCTACTCAATCTTCAACATCCTGAAACATAGCAGTTAAAACAGTGCTGTTTGGTTTTCTTTCTTTAAATGGAGAGGAAAGAATTTGGACTTGTTTTAAACAAGCTGGGATTCTGAGTGAAACATGGCACCAGGCTTACTCAAATTGGAGACTCATCATCATTCCACAGTAAAAGTACTGCTGCCATATACTAGTATGTATCTGGTAACCGATCATTTTTTGTCCTGTATTGTCTATCCACCAGAGGCATAGGCAACTGGTGTGATAAACAAATTTTCACCAGCTTTGCCACCCTGGAATACTCCTCAAGTGCAGGCCAAACTTCAAATAATCAATATAATAATTACTACTGATCAAATATTTTCAGAAACTGAAGAGTTGGTCATTTGAGAAGAGGCTAATCTCAGATTGAATATAAGAAAGTCATGACTCTGTATCTCTCTTCTCACTGTAAAAAAGAAAATCCTGTTCACTAAGTCTGTTACTCACATGTGCACACAAACTTGAATTTCAATGAATCCTTGTGTCCTCTGCATCCAGTGGCCCGGGTACTTGGAGGTGCTGCTAGGAGTCAGACATGGCTGTTGTGTCTTTGGAGCCTGTGTCAGGGGTTGGGTGGGGGTGATCCAAGGTGGGTTTGGCCCCAACTCTTTTCTCCTCGGTGAAATACACATTGTGTACTGGCTTGATTCATTAATTCCAACTCATCATGAACCAGCATATGAACTACAACTTTAGGAAGATTATAGACCATTCTTCTCTTTTAAAAATAACAATCACCTACTTTTTCTGGTATTGTCTTTATATTGCAGAAAGTCTCCCTCAAGTCCAATTGGAATCCTTCCTAACTCATTTTAAACCTGTTTTTTTTCTTGCCTGGACCTACTGTGTGCCAAGCATTGCTCAGAAACGAACTAAATAGACAAAATCCTGCCCTCATGGGGTTTCCATGCTGGTGGGTTTCCTTCCACTGCCCAATTATTCCCAGAACTATGAGGGAGGAATGGGAGAAGGTAAGAGAAAAATTCAGCTGGTTTGAGCCAGCCACTGCTGACCAATGGAAGGAGGGCTGTGGGACCCGGAGGGAAGCAAAAGGGAGAAGGAAGTGTGGCGTCCTAGGAAAACCTGCCAGGTGATCTTAAATTGCCTGGCTACCTGGGAAGAGTGACCTTCCTTACTAAGCAAAAGACCCTGTTTGTGAGGCCAGGGGACAATATTAATTTCCCATTATTGCCTCTCCCTTCTCGTCTCCAACAAAATGTAAAACAAAAATAGAAGAGGAGCAAGAGGCCCCTCTCTCCCAAGAGCCTTCACGGGGCTGAGTCTCAGGGCAGTTGTAGAAGGCACCTGAGAGAAATATTAGAAGACTTGGGTTCTAGTGTAAATTCTATTGCTAACTAACCACTCACTTGTGTGTCAGATGAGTTTAGCTTACATAATTGCTAAAGTCTCTCAGTCTAAACCATCTATGGCTGTGAAACTCACTAGAAGCAGGAATAAAGGTGACCCCTGGTTTGTGAACACGTTTCTTGATCAAAACTCAAATCTTTACATAAAGGTTACTAATAGAACAAACAGAAAAGGCATGGAAACTCTTATATATAACAGAATGCCTGATATTCCTATATATATGAATATAAGTTGAAATACCCCAGTGATGTTTTTATTATTAATACTGAAACTTCATAGTATGAAAAGTCAAAATAATGTTTTAATTTTAAACCAATCTACCAATGGTCAAATTTTCTTCCATGTAACAACTACATCTTCTTGCGTACTGAAACTTGTAGATTGTATCTGAAATATTAATTTACCCATGAAGTTTCTAATATTCTCAGTCAGAATGATTTTTTCTTTTTTCTCAGCACTTACTTTCTCCCTCTATTGAATCACTTGGCATACTCTGACTGGCATACTCATACTCTGTGTGGGGTGTGTGTGTGTGTGTGTGTGTGTGTATGCATGTAATTCCCACAGACTGTGAGTTCTTTGAGGGCAGAACTTGTATCTTACTTATCTTTCTGTCTAAACAGTTAACACAGAACCTTGCATAAAGTAAAACACCAACACATGTTTGTTGGATTGCATTCCTGTCCCCTGACCCATTATGCCAACTGTTCTGGCTTATGCAATTTCTCAACTTCCTCAATTCCCAGGAAACTCAGCTAATAGAGATGAAAACCCACAGATTGTAGAAGAAAATGAGATAAAACAGACAGATTGTTCGAGTCTTGGAAAGGACGTATTACAGATGGAATTAATATTGGCAAAACACCAAATAACATAAAAATGTGTTAGAATTGATTGATTCTGCCCAGTAAACAAAGTTAATTTACCTTCCCAGTTAGTCATAGACCTATCACTCCTGGCCCAGGCAGGGTGGAGGCTTGCAGGCTCCTCAGGTCATAGGATAGAACCATTTGACCAGAGAGTCTGAGACAGGGTTTTCTTGAAAGGTATTTAATACTGTCCGAATCTACCCAGTTTACAGAATAGACAAGATGGGCCCCGATTGGTAGAATTCCAGTTTTCCTGCCTTGAGAGAAAGGAAACACACTCCTTTTGTTTCTGTTCTTATATTTATGTTTTTTGTTTTTGTTGGGAGAGGAAGTCAGGGGCAATGGTAGGAAGTTGATCTACCACCAGGCATCATGGATGGCCTTTGTTTAGCAAAGAAAGGAAGCCCTCAAGCAGAGGCTCCAGACAGCCAAGCCAGAATGTGCTCTTGGTGTTGAATCTACCACTTACAGCACCAGGATTCATTTCTTAGTAAATGGCTCTTTGGTATAAACTCTAGACCAGCTCAGGTTATTGCAAACCACTTTGATAGACTTTTTAATGTTACAGTGAGGAGAGGTTGGCACAAAGTGAAGAGGAGACAAGACTAAGATGAGTAAAAAATAGTTCTTGTCCTCAAAGTTGGATATGGTCTGGGCAAAGATTGACATGTCCACACTAGAAAGGGAAGTGGTTTTTGTGGGCTAAATGTGGAATTTAGGAAATTTCTAACTTCTTACATTTAGTCCTAAATTTTTTTCTCTTCAGTTTTTTGCTCCATCAATCAATAATGGGCTCCCAGAAGCAGGTATAACAAGCACACAAATGATAAAGTTACTGCCTTTAAGGAGTTTATAAGCATCTTTTATTTGTTTTTATTATTTTTAAAAATATATTTTTATTGATTTCAGAGAGGAAGGGAGAGGGAGAGAGAGAAACATCAATGATGAGACAGAATCATTGATCGGCTGCCTCCTGCATGCCCCCTACTGGGGATTGAGCCCACAACCCAGACATGTGCCCTTGACTGGAATCGAACCCGGGACCCTTCAGTCTGCAGATTGACACTCTATCCACTGAGCCAAACCAGCTAGGGCTACAAGCATCTTTTAGAGAGGAAAAACAAAAAAAGACTCCAAGAAACAGAAATCATATAAAATAGTCTTATATGCCATGTTATAAGATAGTAACACTAAGTGTAGTAGAATTTTACATATACAGAAAAACTTGGTATTGGCTTGAGCAATGGGAGATGTCATGGAGGAGATAAGACTTGAAGTGGACCTTGAAGAAAGTCAGGGCTTACAGAGAGAGAAAATCCCAAAAGAGAGCTAACCCATTAGCATCAAAATCATATTGTGTAAATCATATTGTGTAAATCAAAATAATTTTCTGCTATAATGTGATCATTGGTTCTTAAAGAAGCCTTGTGTATTCACAAATGTTTGATAAAATTTTGATTTCAATTGGGTGGTTGGGCAAAAGGAGGTTAGGAACTAGAGAATTTCAGCAGTCCATTTATTTTTCCTGCAGGAAATTCAATTTTAAGAGTTTTATTGATGCATATTTTGCTATAACAAACTACAAAAAGTGGTTAATCAAAATTAGAAAACAATAATCTAATGTTTTAGACAATGATAGGAATAGTACTTTAAGACCAGAACAAAAATCAATGAATAGATCATTATTATTTATACTCATTTTGGGGTAAAATTCCAAACTGATATAACTTCCTTTTTTTACAAAAACAACAAGATTAAAGCAAACTGTAGTGTAGTTCCCATGCCTCAAGCAGCTTCTAGCCACTCAAACAAAGAAGCTATGTGATCCGAGACAGCTAGTTTCTCAGGGACACCGTGCCAACAACCTGATCAAACTACAGTCTAACCAACAGGCATGGGATGAAATTAATGCAATTAATTAATGAAATTATATTGCCGGAGTCCATTCATTGTCTTCACTAGCTGAGTTTAGACAGAGACCCGCAAAAGCTAGTAACCTTTGAAATCCTAGCAAAGGTCAGAACTGTGCACCACCCAGTTAATCTAGGAACCACCCAGTTAATTTAGGTAATAATAGTTGAAGCATCATCCCCACCTTAGTTCACTTAATTCCTTAGATACTTGTGTAGATCCTTGTTGATTATTGTTGATCAGATACTCTACCTATTCCTGGAAATTGTCTACTGATGAGCTAATCAGATACTCTGTCTATTCCTGGAAATTGTCTGCTGATCTGTGTGTCATTGAAACCTCCTTACCCTAAGGGCTACTCCAGATCAATAAAAGATTGGAGCGGCCTGAGCATCGGAGGAAGTCCTTCGGGACTTGCCCGCCTGGTCCTCCAATATCGCAAAATTATCTCGTGTCATTTCTCTCTCATTTGTTGTGCGGCTCCTCTTTCAGATACCGAACCCTACTCCATGCAGAACGTGGAGGGAGTGTTCTCGACATTATATCTAATTCTCATTATGAAAATTTAAGCTGTAGGGGGAATGTTATGTTTGAATGGCAGTCCTAACCTTACCAGACTCCTACGTGCCTTTAAACATATCACCTTGTCAGATTCTCACTCAGATGCCTAGGCAGACTTCCAAGATGACCCTCAATGATCCTTGATTCCTGGTATTCACATTTTATGAATCCTCTCCTCTTCACTGTGGGCTGGATCTATAGACTTGCCTCTAACCAATAAAATATGGCAGAAGTAATGGAATGTAGAACGTCACTGAGGGAGAACAAAGTTTTGCCACCTTTATGCTTTTTTGGGATATTGATTTTAAGCTGGTTATTTTAAGAAAAAAAAGATTCAGAAAGAACTTTTGACTCTTCCCACACCTGCCTAAATGAATTTAGATGGGGAAAACCTGCTTAAAAGAAGGGAGCTATCACTTTAACATAATATGAGCTAAGGGTGGCATATGGTACAATCTAGCAACTTCTGTTTGTTAGACTTCCCTCTGTGTCCCATTGTTCCTGGGTGGCCTGGCAAGAATTTGTCTATCAAATGTTTGCTCCTTCGTATCTACTTATGAATTGCCTCCTTTCCTTTTGAAGTCCCAGACACCTACCTCTGCTTAGTCCAGAATGAAATATAATCCTAACTGCCAAATGTGTCTTTGGAACCCCTATGTGTACATACATAATACATTTGGTACTTTTCTCCTGTTACTCTATGTCAATTTGCTTATTAGATTAGCCAGAAGAATTTAGAAGGAAATTTGTTTTTTTCTCCCTTACTGGTAGAAAATTGTGGACAGGCCAATAATGGTAAATACAGGTTAGTTAAGTTTGCAACCTAGATTCCTCTGGTGCCTAGTAAAAGTCTAGAGTTGTCTCCAGTGATTCACTCTGTTCTTCCTATAGAGAGGGGAGAGGAGAGAGGGGACACCTTTATAAATGTGCGCCCTGCTTTTAGGCAAAGAGGAAGAAGGCAGAGAGCTTTTATTGCATTTGTTTCTTTTTAATTGCCTTCTGCTCAAAATAATCCTTATGCTAAAGTGAAATACTTGGAGGTGG
The DNA here is from genome assembly GCF_000147115.1 of Myotis lucifugus. Taxonomy (NCBI): domain Eukaryota; kingdom Metazoa; phylum Chordata; class Mammalia; order Chiroptera; family Vespertilionidae; genus Myotis; species Myotis lucifugus. The sequence continues at coordinate 11,589,841 of NW_005871059.1, read as the reverse complement.
CATATTCTGTTACCCTTCAACAGCAACAGATAAGGAATATATTTCGTAATATCATAAGGGTCAGTAATATCTCCACTTTACAACCACACAAGTGTGGCTCAGAGACTTTAGATAACTAGTCTTCAGTAGAATGACCGAGCTAGGATGGTTGTGATTCTCAGCTGGATGATGTGTCATCAGTCCCTCAGACTATGCTCTTCCTTCCACATGAGTGTGATGTATATGGACTGTCCAAAAATGCCAGTCTCTCTTGTCACTTCTCTTTCCTCTACCTATTACTGCTCAGCCCAAGCCAATTTCCACTGAGAATATCTTTTCCTGTCCCACGTTACAATCTATAATTGTGAGGAATGTTAAAAGATTCTGGGCTGCTGTATTTGGATCAAGCTCACCTCATATTGGTAGCTGAGCATCATACATTTGTGCTGTCAGGAGACAGTGGGGAAGGTGGTTGTACCTGTCAGGACCATAGGTTCTGGCATTAGGTACACCAGGGCTCAAATTTTAGCTATGGCATTTAATTGTTATTTGAAACTAGTGACCTGGTGCATGAAATTCGTGCACATTAAAAGGGAATTAATTAGAAATATTTTAATATTGCTGTTTGCCCTTTCTCTATAATAGAAGTGTCAGAGATGAAAGAAAATTAGTAAAATGTATATGAAAATCTTCCTCCTGTCAGAGTCTGGGGTGCGCCACAGGAACCAGAGTCAAGTCCCCACCCACCCACGTGCACCTGGAAATTGCGCGAGACCCAGATCCAGCCTGCCCCACATCCATCAAACCCCGCTGGATGGGGGGCGCGGCCTCAGGTTGCCTGGCCCAGCGCCAGGGTGGGGGGCTCAGCCATGGGCTGATGCTATAACTTCTAAGAAAAACTGGCTATTATGCATTTGTATAATTGGTGCATGAATTAAGACCAGTAATTCATATCAGAATCCAGAGAATAAGGCCTGAAATAACCATTACATGACTTTTCCCCCCCTCTCACTAAAAGAATTGTTATTTTGCTTGCAAATAAATATTAGTGTGGAATCTCTAGCACACACACAGCAGTCATTACTGTAATTATTTCATGCTGGATAGGTTGAGCCAAATAGGTAAGATTATAATAGTTTTCCTTTGCAGACTTGAGGGTTTTAAAACTAATAATCTATTACTGAATACATTTTTATTAAGTACCTATGTGAACAATTACATACTGGACATTTTTAGCTCAAAAAGATTGTTTCCTACTAACTCTGAGTCCAGGAGAAATCCTCTGTAAAACTTTTCATTAGCCAAGAGGGCATAAAAAATGTTGGGTTGATAGTGTAAGTAATTATTTCAGGATTCATGATTGTAAGTTTTTTAATCCAGTTCCCCTTACATTTTAAGACTACCTATTGCTTTATCTTTAGCTGGTAGATTAAGAGTCAGCATGTTCTTATTCATTTTTAGAATTTGAAGAACATTGTGATCAGAGACCTTCTTTTTTTTTTTCATTTTGCAACCTAACTTCCTCTTTGGGTCTGTTGTGCCATAAGCTATTTTCTAACACCCATTTCCTTCCCTTCTGCATCATATAGTGTCAGACTTTGCAGGACTTGCTAGCCAATAAATGTTATAAAGTGATTGGTAATCTATGATATCAGTTATTTTGGATCAAACTTAGAACTATCTGGATAGCATCTCCACACCATACCTGACATAAAAATGCTAAGGACCCTTTAAAAATAAATAAATAAATATATTTATACATATATACATATATATATATACACACACATATATTTATATGTCAGGAATTTTTCTAAGCAAAATCTCATTTAACAAAGTTAAATTGTATCAAATGTACCCAGTTATTAGGAATCAAGTAGCTGTAAAAGCATCTCAATTGCCAAACCCAAGAATTATGAGTATTACATATTATGTGTTATGCTGAGTTAGGTTGAAAGTCTCATGTAGATATTGCTTAATCAAATAATTCCTCCAAGACAAAGTGTAGCAACTCAAGCCAAGCTGTAAAGTTTAATTATATTGGTACATGGAACCAGGATTCAGGCATTAGATATTTGGAATTTATATTTGTAGAAAAAAGTTACAGGAAATTATATTTTCAACCATTTTTTGCACACTTTAATTATGTCAAAAATAATTTTAGCTAGTTTTTTTAATGTTTAATTGTTTTTCTTAGAGAGTGGAAGGGAGTGGGGAGACAGAGAGAAACGTCAATGTGGGAGAGACACATTGATTGGTTGCCTCCTGCACGCACCCTAACCAGGGCAGGGGATCCAGCCTGCAACCTAGGTACTTGCCCTTGACTGGAATCGAACCCATGACCCTTCAGTTTGAGGGCCAACACTCTATCCACTGAGCAAAACCAGCTAGGGCTTAGCTCATTTTTCTTTTCTTTTTTCTATAAGAAAAGGAATATATCTGTGTTTTACAAAGAGTATATTCTCTCTTATAGCAATGTCAGTATATAAAAGGGCATGATATATAAACATCTTTCCCATAGCACTGTTTATAACCCAAGCTGTGGATTTATCCTTATGCCCTGTGGGGACTGGCAAGGTCTGTTTTATTATTTCCAAGGTTTGAGGTGTTTTGAAAATCATCTAGTTCCATTTCCTTCTTTTATAGATGGTGAAGGGAAGGCCCAGGAGATAAATTTAACCCAGTCAAAGTCATTGAAGAAGAGGAAAGAATAGTGTAAAATCACACTCCTAGAAAATATCTTCCTTCATAATTAATTTGAAAATTCCATGTCTAATCTGGAACTAAATATATTCTGTAAAAGAAAATTCTTTGAATACCATGGATAATGCATTCTAATATCTAACAACCTTTCTAGTCAGAAGTGTCATTCTTGAGTGTAATAACCTCTTTTCATGCAAATTAAGCTTATTTCCACTTGTTAGATGCTTAATAGAGATGGATGATAGGCACTTTAGTAATTACAATCACGCACATGTATTATAATACTTTTTAATGTTAACTTATTCTCCATTATTTTCTTTGCATGCATTAAAGAATCCAACACCTTTAGTTTTTGAACATATGTCTTTGCTTCCCTTCCCTAGTAGCTAAGCCAGATATTTGGATATCATGATTCACTCCTCTATTTTTTCACTTTCACCTCCATTTAATTACTAGGGTCCTCTGGGTTTTACTTCCTAAATAACCCTTGACTCTCCCATCCTCAATATCACCACCATAATTTATGCCACAGTCATTTCTTATCCGAATTATCACAACATTTTACCTGATCTATTAGTCAACCATTAGTATGACAACAAGCAATCCCAAAATTATTGCTCTCATTACATGAGGGCTTTAATTTGACCTTGAGCTTGGCTGGGCTTGGCTGAGCTTAGTTGGGCTCCATGTGTCTTCCCATTATGGCACCAGATGAAAGAGCAGCCCCCATTTGAGATTTACTAGTCTCACGACCAATGTCATAAGCTCAAGTGGGGTAAAGCCATATCATGCTCATTTGAAGCTTCTGCTTGGAGGTGGCTTATGTCATGTCCTTCAAGATTATTTTGGCTAAAGTGAGTCTCTTGGCCAAGCTCAAAGTCATTGGAGTAGGGAAGTATACTATGCCCATTGATGAATGTGGCAAAGGTAGAGAGAGTGCAAACAGTTATGAACACCGAGTAACCTGCCTATAGTTATGTTCCTCTCCAATTCCTTGTCCACACTATCCACCTCACAAACAAGATCACACAATACCCAGTAGCTTCAGGATTTTTAAGAACAGGGGTGAGGGAAGAATTAGTGACTTCTTCAGAGAAATGAGTCTTGAGAGATAAATAGAATTTTCTACAAGAGGGGAGGAAAGGAAGAACATCCTTGACTGAGAGTTCCAGAGCACAATAATAAGAACATCCTTCTGATTGACTAGTTTATTTCTCTAAATCATTTAACTATGTAGACAGCTCTTCATAAGATTGTCTCAGTTGTAGTGCAATGATTTGTTGTATTGTCATCTTTACTCTGTCCCTGCACAACTGTGAACTTTTAAAAAATCTTCATTTGAGAATATGTTTTTTTTTAATTGATTTGAGAGAGAGAGAGAGAGAAACACTGATGTGAGAGAAAAACATTGATTGGTTGCCTCCCATACATGCCTCGACAACCTAGGTATATGCCCTGACCAGGAATCAAACCCTCAACCTTTTGGAGTATGGGATGATGCTCTAACCATTTGAGCCCCCAGGCCAGGGCCAGTTGTGAACTTCTTGATGGCAGAAATCATCTGTCTTATATCTTTGATTACCCAGTACCTCGCATGGTGCCTGGAAGGCAGTAGGCATTCAAATTACTTGAGGGGAACATTCCTATGTTCAAAAAAGTTTGTTTTAGGTAACTGGGCCATCTTAAAATCATGCTGCTGGTCTGAGACTGCTGGACAGTAACTGGCAAACAGACTGTCATTATCTTAATCCCATGGCATGCATGGTCCAAGACACTACTTCTGTTAGCTCTTTCTTAAGTTCCTTACTTATTTCCTCTCCTCATTTGTCTTTTCATACTTCTTCTTAAATATTGCTTCTTCAATTCATCAAGGCATATAAAATGTTAGCCTGCTTTCCTGACCTGGCAGCATCTGTGACCCTAAAGGAACTCATTATTCAGTCTTTCATGCAAATGCTTAATACCATGTCAGAGGTTGACCTTTACCTTGCACCCTAGATACACACTTTTATCCAGCTTTAGGGCTTAACCTCTACTTTCTCCATTTCTTACAAAGTAAAGGTTGAGTCCATTACTAAGATTTTTCATACCAGGCCCTTTACACACCTTTGTCCCTTATGTTTGCTGCTCTTCCCCTTGCACCTTCCTCCACAGACCATAAGCCTCAGCACATCCTGCTCTTTCACATCTCTAGACTTGGCTTTTGTTGATCCCCTTGCTAGGAACTCTTCCTCTTTGTCTTTGAGGAAAATCCTACTCATACTTCAAGGCTCTACTCTTGAAGAGGTCATTATTTCTGCCTTTACTTCTCTATAATTGTCAAATGAATGAATGAATGATTTACTTGACAGTTTAGATTTATTTCATATTAATTTTCAACTTCTCTTTTCTATAAGATATTCTTTATTTTCCCCTTATTTGAACTATTGGTTTTACCAATTTATAAGCCCAATGCTGGCTGAGGCTCTAGACTTTATTTTTGTGCACAATTAGGTTTCTGCCTTCGGAAAATTCAAAACTTAAAATGGACATTATTCTCTCTGACAAGTCTTTTTGAAAAAAATTTTTATTGTTGAGAATATCACAGGTATTTTCACACACACACCCCACCCACCCACCAGGTTTCTTCCATCTATCTGGTTTCTCTGACAAGTCTTAATATGATAGATATGCCTGTAATAGTGTGGATTTCAAGGAAATAATGTATTTTTTAAAAGTACAGATGAGCCGAAACCGGTTTGGCTCAGTGGATAGAATGTCGGCCTGCGGACTGAAGGGTCCCAGGTTTGATTCTGGTCAAGGGCATGTACCTGGGTTGCGGGCACATCCCCAGTAGGAGATGTGCAGGAGGCAGCTGATCGATGTTTCTCTCTCATCGATGTTTCTAACTCTCTATCTCTCTCCCTTCCTCTCTGTAAAAAATCAATAAAATATATATTTTTTAAAAAGTACAGATGAGTTATTATTATGGAAAATAAGAGGAAAATGGAATTGTATCATTCAAGAAGATGGGATGAGAAAGAAATGACTATCTGACTTTCAGCCTATCAGACAGGCCTAATGATTCAGTGGAAGAGAGTGTATTGAGAAGTCTCAGTTCTAGTAGAGAACTTATGCCTGGACCCTGGAACCAGCAGCTTTAATCTGAATTCCAGCTCCACCACTTGGTTTGAGTAAGTGACAGAGGCTCCCTGTGCCTTCATTTCCTTACTTGTAAGATTTGGGGGAATAACAGTGTGCACATCACAGGGTTGTTATGAAGATGAAATGAGTTAATATATGTAAAGCACTTAAAATGATATTGGGCACATGGTTAAGTGTTATAAATTGCTATTTCTGCTTTAGAATTTCTTCCACTTTTTTTAAAGTTGGAGAACAAAAATCCTTGTTCTCACACTTCTGGGTTTCAACTGGGAAAATTAAAAAACAGTATAAAGCTTTAAAGTTCTAAAGAGATGCAGCTAAACACCTGTCCTAGGCTTCTCTTTCCCCTCCCCCACCCTCAACCACTTGAGGATGCTGCCCTCTGGTGGTCACTCAGAACTGCTATCTAGCTCATCATTCTAAGGCCAGAATTTTCTTTGTCTCTATCTCCCTGTAACTTAAACTTTAATTTATCAGAAGTTAAAGTATTTCCCTCTGGGCATTGCTTGAAACGTAGCTGCTAAACCACAAAAACATATGTAGATTTCAAAAATTGGAATGATTATTAAATATTCTAATTTTTATTTTAATGGTTATAAACTATCAGAAGATAATATATGCAATTACAAAATGTATTGTCTAAGTCTTTTCATTGATATACATATTTAAAAAGCAGATAACTAATAGCCAAGTACCTGAGGACCAAGTAGATATCTCTTTGTTACTGATTTAGACATTCCTTTTAAAAAAATATGAATGCTAGTTTAGGTATTATACTTCATGTTAAAATTTGAATTCTTTTATTAAAATTTTATTATTTTGGCAAAGTGTTTTTCAGAATTGAGGAGACAAAAACTATGGTCATTAAAATGAGAATTCGTGCATGTGTATGAAGTCTATTAATATTCTAGATTTTATTATTTTATCATCTTTAGTCTGCCCAACTGCCTAAACCCTATTTCTCCATGAATCTCATTTATAGGCATTTATTTTAAAGTGAAATTATGAGAAACTATTCTTTGCTAATTCTTTGGAAAACTTACATAATTCTGGAATGTAGTCTGAAGCAGCTAGCTCACCTCTGCTGGGTGAACTGTTATGTCATTCCCAGCACCAAAAAAGAAACATCAGAAGATCGGTGACTATTTATTTACACATTTGTTATAGCTTCTACTTGAGAATAAAGAATGAGTTTGAACTCTAAAAGCTGAGCCTGCAGGAAGCCCCATCAGTCTCTCCACACTTCTGCTGTCATTCCTATTGTAGGGGAAACATTATTCAAACCACAGGCTCCAAACTCCCAGGTAACTGAAGCCAGCAGGAAGCTCTGTTTGATATCAAGTATGTTCTTTATCAACCTTTTTGTTGTGATGGGAAGAAATGAACTAACTTTACTTTTATCTTGCCCTGTTTTAACATAACCCAGTAGGTGAATGCTTTATTGGTGTGTGTTGGCCAAACTCTTTGATATATACTGACTTTGTGGTCATAAATTTTCCAAATAAAAACAACAGCAATCGTTGTTCATCCATCTATACTAATCAGAAAATGTTACATGTTCATATATTTTTATTAAAAGTATATTTGAAATTTTGCTTACAGAGGTTGCCACGGAAAACACAACTTGATTTTTCTTACAAGATTCTGGGAAACAGAAGCCCTTCTGCCATCACACAGAGAATCAAACATAACAATGCCACCTTGAACTTTGGGGTCAACATTAGAGACTCCACTGAATACTTGGTCTCAAAATGCTTTTTTGTATAAGACTCGTGTAAAATAAGAGAATTAAGGGTTTTTATGTTTTTCCCCCACAAGTAGCTGATTTTCAGTGAACAAGATCATGATGCTTGTATTGTGCAGTTTGTTAGCAAAGGTACTTCTAATGCTCATATGCTTTTTGATATACCATTAAACCATACATTAAAGCTGTTCTTTGTTCTTTGTAGAATATTATTTGTGCAATCTCCGATTCAGTATCTGTGTTTTACAGAGAAGGAACAAATTTGAACAAAATATAGAAGCTTGAAGCAACACAGATTTAGAATGATTTTAACCTCACGTCTTTATCTTTCCTGCATCATTTTCTGTGATACATGGTCTCTTTTGGTTGCTGAGTTTATTACAAATTCCCAGAATCCAAATAATTTAATTCAAGGGATTCAGGCTCTAACAGAAAGAAAAAAAAAACATGAGAAAATTTTACTATTTTATTTTAACGCAACATTTTGCAATTTAAAGCTCATAAGTAATTTAAACACCAATTATTTCAGTGCTATTTTTATTCCAGTATTAGAGACATTATATTTGTTTAAATATTATTTAACCACTGTCTTGAGGAGGGCCAAATCATAGTTTGTTGAAGTTATACTCCATCAAAAGACAAATCTAACCAAGTATTAACCCACAATATGCTGGTAAATTTAGAATTATCATCAGAGTCTCATTCCTTCTTATCTTCTTGGTAAGGTTCATATTAGCGTTAATTCCATTAGTTGGGAGGTTTTTGCTGATGGGAGTTAGTTAAGCAAATTTGGTAAAAATGTGCCTATTTCTGTGGCTCCTGGGTACTCTTTCTCCCATTCGTTACTTTTACATTCATATCCTGTTTTTAATCACTAGTAGCAGACAAATGCCAAAGTAGATCTATAAGAGAAGCTTTCAGCTGTTGGAAGTAGATTTTTGACACATCTGTTTTTGAAGGAAACAGGTATAATTAGCTATAAGAATTGAAAACAAATTATTTCTTTCAAATTAAAAAAAAGACATTTTCAGGTTGAAAGGATGTCTGAGTAGAAGAGTGAGATAAAACACAAAATTTTAAGATGGCTGCATCTTTCTCAGGGAGATTTTTATATTGAGCATTCCTAGTGGAACATAATATGAAATTTTCTTGGCATTGGAGGCCAAGCCCAGAGCAGAGAGAAAAGCTCTGTGGCCTTTCTTTGAGCAGGAGTCCATACTGGAGCAATCCTCTGCTGTGTGTTTCTTCTCCTTCCCACTGGCCTTCTTCCTGGGCAGGAGCCCTCAGGAGATCTCAGCCCCTCGTGTCTGTGGCCAGAGGAAGAGGTGGAATGGTGTTTTCAGCAGCAAATGGCAGGTCCCATGGAAGGATGGTGGAATGGTCCAAAGGATGAGATGGAGGCCAAGTTTTCCACCTGAGGTTTTCTTTCTGCCCATTCCACCTCGTCTCTTTGCATTCTTTCCACTTTAAGAATGACAATTTTATTCTCAGATGTATGTCATCCCATAGCTGGAAGGCTTCTACATCCAGAGATGTAAAAGAAAAAACTCTTTAAACTCCATGGAATCATTTTATGTGGAAAAGAACTAAAAAAAAAGTGGATCCATGTGTTCAAAGCTGGGTGGGTGTGCAAGGCAGCAGGTTGCTGATGTGTCTTTGCCAACCTACATCCACGCAGATGCATACCTCTTGAACACCACAAGGGCTCCTGACCTGCACCATCTCTGTACTGAATCAGGTAGAAGGTCACTGGCCACCAGACCATCTCTGCTGGCATTTCAGACCTCCTCAGGCTAAGGGAGCGAGGGGTCAGGGTTGTAGGGTGTGCAAGACTACATTCTGGTGGTTTTCATACTGGTTACAGGGGCTTCTAAAAATGCTTCCCAGGGAACTGGTTAAAGTCATAGTGTGTCTCACCAAATAGCTTTTAGAAATATTCGGTGTTTTTCTTTTCTTTTTTTTTGGTACACCTGAAATCCATACAATCCCATTAACCAATGTGGTGTTTTTCATTTTCAAAATGCTGCCTGTAATTTATCCAGTTCTTATGATATTGTTTCTGTTTGTGTGGTAACATTTGTTATCATAGACCCATTATAGAGAAAGAAAGGCCAAGACTATGACAGGATAAAAATTGCCAACAAATGGAGGGCATCTCAGATCATGAATATTTGTGATTTTCTAATATCAGCCTCAGACAGCATTTAGGAACATTTTTAATTTATGAAAAAGAGTTATGCTGTCAGTTTACATTGGTAACTGTGGAGACCAAAATTTAATAAGATGGAGAACATACCAAACAAAGGGGGAAAATGTGTGAAAAATTAAAATGACAAACTGAGGTTGGTATGGTGTTGTAAAGACCATTTATGCATAGTCTGATGGAGCTAAATGAAATATGGACTCAACTTGTTAAAAAAGAATTTCAGATTTTATAGAAAATCTCTTCATAAATATAAAATTATACTTTTTAGTTTTCTATAAATTTTAATACTTATTGACTGTTTTCACTACCATTTATTTTATTTATATTTAAATTGTAGTGGCTATGATTTCAAAAGCTCTGAATAAATTTTCTTAATTTCAAGTTAAATTTATTACTCTATTTTGGGATTTCTGGCAAGAAGTAAAAGACAGATACCCATTTGCTTTCCAATAAAATAGCAATTCATCTGATTTGTTAGCAGGAGCTTAGAGACTAATCCAATATGGAATAGTTCAATGCACATAATACAATTTCTCATTTTTATACCTGTGATTCTGATGTCCCTCCTGCTCGTACATAAAGTAAGAAATATATTTCCAATGACAACAGTAACCATATACTTATAAGGACATTGCTGAAATTGAAGTGCAGGGTATGTTTATATGTGTGTGTGTTGTTGTTGTTTTATTAACTCTAATATTATCCCAAACCTATCAGGGAATTTGGAGAGACTGGCAGAGCAAAATGCAGTGAACATCCTATGCTGATGGTCAGCACACACTCTGAGAACCTGATGAACAGCTTGACCCGACAGCCTTTGACGTCCATAGTGAGTGGCTCTGGCCACAGCTCTCAGGCATGAGAAGTGGGTTCTTCCAAAAGCAAACAACCTTCGACCCATGGTCTTCATTTGGGCCCATCAGGTCAACAGTTGTTTCACAGGACATCGGCAATTGTCTTTCTCTGTGTGTCAGGAGCCTCTTGAAACATTATACGAGGATAATTAAGTGGTGAATAAGGGTCAATGCGGACAAATAAATCAAACTGATAGTTTGAACACAGACTGATTGAGCAAAAACAAGGACTTCTGCCATGCCTGTTACTGCAGTGCTTGATGTTAACTGACTTTGTTAACATTACATCCAAAGGCAGCAAGTGGGAAAGCTTTGTGTGGAATCAAAAGCTGAGCAAAGAGACATGGGATTTAATTGTTCAGCTTTATTTTTGAAATAAAGACATGCAGCACATCCATTTAGTTGACTTTAATGGAGCACAAAACCAAACCCATTCTTTAGCATGCTAATTGAGTTAGAAGATGCTCTCCTCTTGGATAACAGAGATGTAAGAAATACCAATGGAATCATCAGACTTTTAGAGCAAAAGTTCAGAGTTATAAATATGACGAGAAGTTAAGTATTTGTATCTGTTGAGGTAGGTTAAATATACTAGTAAATGTAATATAATCTTATAAATATTTTAAATCTTGTGTTACAAATCTGGTGGTACTGTATATGTATATGAAACATTTGAAATCAAATATATTAATGTATGGAGGAGATTTTTGTTAGCAGAAGGGCAGCCTAGAAATCAGGAAAAGAACAAGAGAGAGGAAGAGAAAGACAGAGAGAATCTTTAAAAAAGCTTTTATATGTCCACAGGATTGTTCTAAGGGGAAAAATTATTAGAAAAAAATGTAAAGAATAAATCTGTCTTTTAATAAGAATAAAGAGCTGCTATTTTTTTTTACTGTAAACATGAATCTAGACTATTTTATTTGGGTATTGAAATTCAACTTTTCCTAGCAGTCAAAATTTCATTTTATTACCTCTCTACATGCAGAAATAAACATATAGTTGAAACTATTACCTTGTTATGTTAATTATCTCAGCTGTTCTCTAAAACTCTTGTCTTAATTTACCATATAGAGCTTTATCAGATAGTATAGGACATTGCATTTCATAAATATCACATATTATCTTTACACATGAGCAGCATGGTCTTTTTAAAGGGTGACAATTAATAGTCTCATCCATAAAGTGAGAACAATTAAGTCTGAAATATAAATTTAAAATATGTACAATATTTTATTTATATAATTATATCATACACTTGTTGAGCATTAATGAAATTTGTTTTCATATAGAAAACCATTATTTTATAATCTTAGTCAATAGAAAAATCTCTAGAGAGAAATGAGGAATTAATGACCTCTATTCTTTTGTGCATTTTCTACTTTATATTTAGATCACTTAAAGTTGGCAATATGGGGAACAGTGATTACAAATAGTAATTTATGAATTTAAATACATTTACATGACATTTGTTTGGAAACATTATAATTACACATTTATTCCCTGATCTGGGCATCTGTCTGCATTTTTAAAAAATTTAAGTTCAGTCACAAATACCAATATGATGGGATTAATGAAACTCACACTATTTGTCATTAATATTGGTTTTTATAGTAACTGTGCTACTATAAAATGATTATCAAGAATAAGTTATATGGCTAGTTATATGGACAGTGGCTACTTACTGCTGTGCTCCTGGGTTTTTTTTTTTTTTTTCGGCCCATAAATAATTTCACATAAAGAATCTAAGAGAAGCTCTTCTATGAGCCGCCTACCCTGAGAAAGTGGGCTGAGAAAGGTGTAATGGATTATGGAGGGAGATGAAGGCAAGCTTACACCATATCCAATCAGGCTTTTTCTTAAAGGTCAGGACATTCTGTCTGGGTCCATTTGTGTTTTTGATTCTGCCGTTTCACTATTCAGGAACACAATGTAACTGTCAGTCTCAACAACAGTTCCTGGCTCCACTGGCTCCACCGCTCTGGGGTAACATACAATATTTCACATCCACAAAACAATTCGGCGTCTGCGTGGGCAAACCATATGATGACCACGGGGAGCAATATGGTCACACCCTACTGAGCACTCTTAAGGAGGCTCTGTAAAGAACTACATCTAAAAAAGAATAAGGCTTTGCTCTTCTGGGCTTTTGCGTACTTGCCAAATAGCATTTTAATGTTTCATTTTTACCAGCAGAAGTCAAATGCAAATGTTTGCCCCCCCGCCGCCCCCCTGTTCCAGCTCAGCAGATAAAGACAGCTTTACTGATATGCAAAACATGTGCAGTCATGGAGTTAGGAGGGAGATAGATATTACAAATAATTTAGTACATTAATGATGGCCTTGTTGGGTCTCCCCCGTGTGTGTTTTGTGATATTATTGATTTCTCTTTCCAAACAAAACCAGACACCAGCTCAAATTTATAAGGGCAAGGGATGGGTTCTGACAGTCTTGGGAGAGCAGAGAACCAATACACTGTCTAACATAATTTTTAACCAGTGGGTTCTGAACTGAGCTCTGGAGAATTAACGCATATGGTACATTTTCAAAGGATTTGGCCTGGGAGACGACTTTTTTGACCATCTGATTGATTTAAGTTACATCCCAGTCTGTCACTGTACTCAGAGAAAAATTAAAGAAAGAAATTATTTACATAAAAGGACAGCAGAGAAAAAAAATAGCTTCTATTTGGGGGCATATAGATCAGATTGTTTCCCTCCTAATATTCATTCTTATGGCTGCATTTTCCATTTCTATTCTTTTTATTCAATAGCTTCATCATGAATTCATTTTTTAAGTGAATTATTTTTTTAAAAGATTTAAAAAACTTTCTTGAATTTTTCTAACAGCAAAAGCTTTTAAAATGTTTTAAAATGATGTGTGTTCTCTTTCTATCCTTCTCAACATTTCACCTGTGCCTCTGAAGATTTCTTCAAGTTCATAGCACTTAATTCACCAGAGACATTATTCATTATTTAATGACTAGAGGCCCAGTGCACCAATTTGTGCACGGGTGGGATCCCTCGGGTGGCCTGCGGGGATCGGGCCCCAGCTTGCACCCCCAGGTTCACAGCCCCAGCTCGCACCCCAAGCCTCGCAGCCCTGCAGCCCCGCCTGGCACCCTGCTGTGGCCTGGCATTGCCCCCTCACCTGCTCCACCATCCCACTTGTGGGGGAATTGATTGGGGCCCCCTGCCCGGCTATCTCAGCGCCTGGGAACTGAGTGGCAGCTCTGCCCACCTCTGCTGCTGCTAGTTGCCTTCTGCAAGGCGATCAGCGGGGCGATCGGTCCCCCACTTGCACCCGCCTTGTCCTAGTGCCGCCCGCTCACCTGCTCCATCATCCCGCAGCGGTCCTGCTCTCATCGGGGCCCATTGGGGCCATCCAGATTACAAGTCCTCAGATCCATAAGGGACACACTCAGGGAGCAGACTCAGTGAGCACCAAAGCCCCACTGAAACAAGTCTTGCCCCATAAAGGCATCTCCAGCACAGAAGTTCTCCCACCGTAGACACAGCTGAATCTCACAGCCAATTGGCCTGGAGGTCAATTCCTCCCAGTGATACCAACTACAATCAAGGCTTAACTACAACAAGACTGTGCACACAGCCCACAAAGGGGTGCACCAAGAGTGTGTACCTCAGGTAATTGGGGAGGCTGAGCCACTGGGATCTATAGGACACATAGCACAGAAAACCACTCTATCAACACAGGAAAGCAGCCAAAATGCGGAGACAAAGAAACGGGTCACAAATGACAGAAATGGAGGAAAGCAAACTACTGGATATAGAGTTCAAAACCACGGTTTTAAGGTTTTTCAAGAATTTTCTAGAAACCGCTGATAAATTAAGTAAGACCCTCAATAAGTCTAGTGAGACCCTAGAGGATATGAAAAAGGACCAACTAGAAATTAAGCATACACTGACTGAAATAAAGAATATTATACAGAGATCCAACAGCAGACTAGAGGATCACAAGAATCAAGTCAAAGATTTGAAGTACGAAGAAGTAAAAAACACCCAACTGGAAAAGCAAATAGAAAAAAGAATCCAAAAATATCAAGATAGTGTAAGGAGCCTCTGGGACAACTTCAAGCATGCCAACATCTGAATTATGGGGGTGCCAGAAGAAGAGAGAGAGCAAGATATTGAAAACCTATTTGAAGAAATAATGACAGAAAACTTCCCCTACCTGGTGAAAGAAATAGACTTCCCAGTCCAGGAAGCGCATAGAACCCCAAACAAAAGGAATCCAAAGAGGACCACACCAAGACACATCATAATTAAAATGCCAAGAGCAGCAGACAAAGAGAGTATCCTAAAAGCAACAAGAGAAAGACAGTCCGTTACCTACAAGGGAGTACCCATACGACTGTCAGCTGATTTCTCAACAGAAACTTTGCAGGCCAGAAGGGAATGGCAAGAAATATTCAAAGTGATGAATACCAAGAACCTACAACCGAGATTACTTTATCCAGCAAAGCTATCATTCAGAATTGAAGGTCAGATAAAGAGCTTCACAGATAAGGAAAAGCTAAAGGAGTTAATCACCACCAAACCAGTATTAAATGAAATGCTGAAAGGTATTCTTTAAGAAGAGGAAGAAGAAGAAAAAGGTAAAGATAAAAATTATGAACAACAAGTACATATCTATCAACAAGTGAATCTAAAAATCAAGTGAATAAAAATACTGATGAACAGAATAAACTGGTGAATATAATAGAATCAGGGGCATAGAAAGGGAGTGGACTGACAATTCTTAGGGGGGAAAGGGGTGTGGGGGTGCAGGAAGAGACTGGACAAAAATCGTGCACCTATGGATGAGGACAGTGGGGGCGGGGTAAGGGCAGAGGGTGGGGTGGGAACCGGGTGGAGGGGAGCTATGGGGGGAAAAAAGAGGAACAACTGTAGTAATCTGAACAATAAAGATTTAAAAAAAAACACAAAAAAACAAAACAAACAAACAAAAAGAAATGTCTCACTGATATGAACCCTTTCCTCTATCCCAGTGGTTGGCAAACTGCGGCTCGCTAGCCACATGCGGCTCTTTGGCCCCTGAGTGTGGCTCTTCCACAAAATACTACGTGCGGGCGTGCACGTACAGTGCGATTGAAACTTCATGGCCCATGCGCATGTGGCTCGAGAGCTGCAGTTTGCCGACCACTGCTCTATCCAAACTGCTTTACTCACTATCTCCACAAAACAATCACCTTTATTTCCTTCTTGCCCTTGTTCATATGCCCTGCTTGTCTAGAATGACTTTCCTTCTCTCTTTGCTTAAATGATCTTACTGAACTACCTTCAACTTGCAGTTCATCTCTTGCTTCCTTAATGGAGTTCTCCCCAGTACTTGGAGAGACCTCAAGTTCTTGTATGCTCCCAGAATGCTTATGGCTCTTTATTACTCATTTGACATTTAACATTTGGTGTCTTCTATTAAACTAGTAAAGTGTGACAGAAAAGTCCTGGCCTAGGTGTCAGCAGACCTAAGTCCCGGACCTGACACAGGATACCACTTGCTCATTGTAACCTTGGTTTCCTTGTCTGTAAAATTGAGGTAATGATACTCAAGTGAATTGCTTTGACAACCCAAAGAAATGTTAGAACATTTTACAAGCAATAAAATGTTATACAAGAGAAGGTATTATTATTATAAGCACATATGTTTTACTGGTACCACCACCCTCCCCCCCCCCACAAAAAAAAAGAACAAAAAAAAAACCCACCCAGCCAGCATAGCGATTTGACCATAATGTCAATAAAATGAATGAATGAACCAACTAGGAATCTAAAGAGCTGATCACTGGAGCCTGTCCTGTCAGCGGCACAACCTTCAGTTTGACATCTGAATTCTATTCACTTTTTTTGTAAAATGTGAGGGTTTGTCTAGACCAGGGATCCTCAAACTTTTTAAACAGGGGGCCAGTTCACTGTCCCTCAGACCATTGGAGGGCCGGACTATAGTTTTAAAAAAAACCTAGTCGGCTGCTAAGCAACAGGCAGAGGCGGCAAAAACACCCAGCGGGCCGGATAAATGTTTTCCGTGGGCCGCATGTGGCCCGCGGGCCGTAGTTTGAGGACCCCTGGTCTAGACCAATGGTCGCAACCCTGGTTGCACGTCAGAAACACTGGGGAGCTTTTTAAAAACGCAGATGCCTGGGTCTCACCTCAAATCCAGATTCTCTGGAGGAGAAGCTCATGAATAAGTATTAAAACCTGTTGTTTTTAATTTTGTAAAACTACAACTTACAGAAAAGTTGGAAATACAGAATAATAACTTTTTAACCTTGAACCATTTAAATTGCACACCTAATGATCCATCACTTCTGAATACTTTAATGTGAATTTCCTACAAACAAGAACATCCCCCAACACAAAGGCAAAGTAACTGTGAAAATCAGATGGTTAATATGAATATATTCAAGTTCCCCTTCAAGTTTCGCCCATTGCCTCGAAATGTTTTTGTAAACTGGACCTGATTAGAATCACATCTTGCATGTAATTATCATGTCTCTCTAATCTCCGTTACACCAGAACATTTCCTCAGTATTTCCTCCATTTCATGACCTTGTCACTTTTGAAGATTACAGGCCATTTATCTTGTAGAATGTCCTACAACTTGGGTTTGTCTGAAATTTCCTCGAGATTAGATTTAAGTTTGCATGTTTTATAAGAATATCATAGAATCAATGGTTCTTCCTGTTGAAGTTTATCATTTTAATTTGTTCCATCACTGATGAGGTTCATGATAGCTTGATTAGGGAGATGTTGGCCAGTCTTCTAAACTATAATGTTAATCTTTTTCTCCTTTGTTACTAATAAGTATTTTGTGGGGAGGTACTTTGAAACAATATAATTATCTTGTACCTTATCAAGCTTCAACTGTATTCATTTATTTATGTCTCTATGTTGTCATGATGTTCTATTTTATTCAATGAGATGTAATACATTACTATTGTTACTTATTTTGATGCTTACATCGTCCGCAGTTTGGCCAGTGGACGCTCCATCAAGTTGGTCCTTTTCACATGCCCCCATCATTCTTTGAGTGCTTCGTGCTTTCTGACACAGTATGATGTTCCAGGCTTGTCTGGTACTTGCCCCCTCCCTGGGATCAGTGATCTCTGCAAGGAGCCAGGCTCCTGGGAATGGTATTACAGCTAAGCTCAGGGTGCTAGGTATGCACCTTGCTATTGAGCTGTCAAGTGGCTCTGAGACTCTCTCAGTGGATGATGTTAGGGAACACATACATATGCAAATATGTGCACACACATACTTGATGGGTATATTTATTTCTGTCTCTATGGGAAGAAATAAATATACACATAAAGTATATTTTGAAACCATGAATTTATACTAATTCCAGTCCTAAACTTGCAAAGTTTATTCTAAATTTTTCCCTTTCAGTATTTGTGGAGTTTAGGCACTTGAATCAAACATTAACAAAGAAAATCCTCTTGAGGTTTTCTAAACTTTTATTGCTTGCCAGAATAAACAATAAATTACAAAATTATTAAACAAGATACATCTATCTTTGTAGTTCTATTATATTGTTTCTACACACACACACACACACACACACACACACACACACCCATTTGCACACAGTCATAGTCACACATTTTTTAAGCTGAGAAAAGAGCATTATACCAGACATTTAAATATTGCTTTTATACATGCTTATGGATCTATGCCATTCTTTACACCTATTTAATTGCCTTCATAGAGTAACTGTTTAAAAATATTATAGGAAAAGTGACCTTTCTGGCATTTTAAAACCAGAGTGAGATACATAAATAGATTTGTTTCTTGTCAGGAGCAGTGGCGTGGAAGCCCTTCCACAAGATGGGAAAAGTTGTGCAGTAAGCAATCCGTGACGAGCACATGTTGAGCCAGACAACACGGTGCTGGAACTCTGCCCGCCTGATGGACACCCAGAGATGGGATTATTTGTGTTGGGAAAGCTTGTATCAGTCACAATGGGAAGGAGGGGGCTGCTGTGGATAGAGATTGCCATTTGGGGATGCTTGAATCATACTAATTGCACTTTGCTTCTGATGCACTTTATTTTCAATATTTCCCTGGTTGGAAGATTATACTGTATTTCCACTCAGAGCTATCACACATTTTGTTCACAATGTATTCACAATCCATACAGTTAGTTACAAGGAGCAGCTGAAATGATGTAACTTCTAACATTTTCTGCTAAAGTAAGATACCTTTGGGATATTGAACTGCCATGAAATTTTTAAACATGGTTGAAAAGTAAAAGAAAAAAATCACTCTCATTGACTTTTTAAAAACTGATATGATCATACGTATTTTATTGGATTGCCAGCTTGGGTTCACTCTTTGTTACCTAAATACTCTTTATCTTTTAATAATTTCATACCTCTTATCACTGCAATTCTATGTGCCCAGTGTGATTCATTTTCTTCTTACCGTTTCACCCTCTTTCTTTTTATGATATTTTAAATCTTTATTATTGAATATATTATAGTTGTCCCCTTTGGTTTTGTTTTTTGTATTTTTCCATTGACCCCCTCTAGCCCATACCCACCCTTTTTCTAAGATTTTTTTAAGAGAGAGAATAAAGGAGAGGGAGAGAGAGAGAGAAAAAAAAAAATCAATGTGAGAACATAACTTGGATCGGCTGCCTCCTGCACATCCTGCACTGGGGATTGAGCCCAAAATCTAGGTATGTGCCCTAACCAGGAATTGAACCTGCAAGCTTTTGGTGCACAGGACGATGCCCAACCAACTGGGCACCAATTCACCCTCTTGATAGATTATTGAGCCTCTAGGGTATATGTCACCTGGGTATATTCATAATGGATACTATCTTAAGTAAACAATTATTATGTTAGCTA
This sequence comes from Myotis lucifugus, assembly GCF_000147115.1. NCBI lineage: Eukaryota > Metazoa > Chordata > Mammalia > Chiroptera > Vespertilionidae > Myotis > Myotis lucifugus. The sequence continues at coordinate 11,570,345 of NW_005871059.1, read as the reverse complement.
ATATGTCTTGGTTGAGCATTCAGCCATGCATTAATTACTAATCCACTCAATACAATGCAATCAATATCAATCAATTAATCAGAGTATTTTTAACCTGTTAATTTGTCATTAAGTGGAAATCAGCTATTCCTTAGAATTTCTTTGATAGTTCTAACCAAATTTTTCTTTTTAGAGATTAAGGCTAAATAGTCGAATTACAATTTTTTATTTTAAAGTAGATGATTATTGGATATCTATAAATTGCATGACTAAGTTAGTATAACCTAGTTGGTAACTAGTTGTATTGGCTTACTAAAATATATTTCTCTTGGAGCTGAAAGGAGGTAGAAATAGATGTTGGGAGATTGTTGTAGAAAATGAGTCGTCAGTAGTCTGAGACTATAAACAAATAAATTTTCAAGAGATGGGGGTCATTTTAGACCAAATAAATTTTAAAGTGAATAATCAGAAAATGTGGGGAAAAGTATTTTACAAAATGAAAGGTTGAGAGTAGAATTTTCTCTAAAGGAAAATATTTACTAAAAATGAAACTAGAATGTTACTCTCTAAGAGTATTTTTATGTAACGAAGTGTTTCCTTTTTATGTTTGAAATACATAAAGTAGTTTACTTTTCTATCAAGTCAGCCGAATGATTTAAACTCTGCAAAATTATACTGTTCTAATGATCTGAATAGTGATACCACAAGAAAGATATCTAGTCTAAGAGCTGGGTATAGTTTAGAAATGTCTAACCATCCATTTGAACTCAGCCCATTCTATCCCAAATAAGACAATGTTCCATTTTAGACTTGAAAAAATTTTGTATATTTCTGCCAAATTTTTAAAATCCTAGGGATTGTCCTTCCTCTCAGAGTCTTTTCTGAGCTGTTTAGAAAAGGGAGTGTGTCGAAGTAGCTCTGTTTATAATAAAACCTCCCTTTTTTGTATAAAACCAGTTAAGTAGAGAACATTGCATCATGCATGAGAGAATCTTCCCCTGGGTGCGTCTATAACGGACTACAGAGTCATCCACAGACTTTAACAGATGCCCAACAGAGGAGTTCCAGGCCCTAACCTTCCTCTCGTCTCTTGTGTTAATGAGGACTCTTGATGCAGTTTAAGGCACACTAGTGAGCAGCTCTAAATCAGAGCTTATCCTGCCGAAGGAAACTTTACAATGGGTACCGAGGCCAGTTGGTTAGAATTCCAGATGTGGGGCCTGTACCCTGCCTCTGACCAGCATCCATTTCTGCGCTTCACAGCTGGTCCCTGTAAATGTGCCATATTGCCGCCCATCTGCTCAGAGAGTGCACAGTGGCACATCTCTCTCTGACAGTGGGCCGTTTTATTGAATGCTATAAATATTGAAATTCATAGGCATGAAGCAGCAGATTTTTAATGTTACTTAGAGAGACATTTGAGCCTCAACCTTTGGCAGAAGCATACACTGTTAGCATCTCAGTACACTGTGCACCATTTGGTTCAGACTCATGAACAACTTTTCCAGGGATTTCATGGCTCTCCAATCCCAGGTAAAATGGAGTACAGACCCTGAGGGATGATATTTAGTGTGAATGTCACCCTGCATACAATGTGCATTTGGGATATGGACTTTCCAGCCCTGGGCTGTGTTAAACCATATGTTAATGTTTTTATACTCAGAAAAGATTAGTTTGGGGACCAATAAAGTTTCAAAACTACAAATAATAGGCTAACCATTGCGAAACGTGAAGCATTCCTTCGCCTGATTTTTTTCCAGAGTCTCTGCAATTTGTAATTTTTAAACGGCAGGGCTGTATTTTGTTACAAGAAACTGGTTTATCCATATTTTATAAGCTAATATGTGCAAATTTTGGACCAGAGAGTAAACATCCCCATTAATTTCAAATTACTGGCATGTGAGCTGGATAAGAAATAGAAAATTGCTTTGTGGTGTTTCCCCCCTTTGACCAAATAATCCCAAGTGAACTTTGAGGCAAAAGGGAAGTAAATTAAAGCACAGAAATGAAAAGGGTGCGTATTACCTTGCATGGTTTGACCTCTGGGTTAATATTCTTTGTCCTTAGTGAACTGTGAGCCAAAACAAAGCTGTTTAAGACAAAAATAAATGTGGTCTTTATATAAAGACCCCTCTACTTTTCCTTCAGTTCTACTGTGAAAATGCTAAAGAAACAGAAAATGCCCTTGTAGCAATTGTCAGGGATTTAACAACAGGAACTAAGTCATTTATTTAGAACAGTAAGTAGTTGGAAAAAGACACGATACTGCTCCCAGTTTGGCATTTGTTTACACCAGAGCTGCTTAACAACGCTAATGTGACAACTATTTAAAAATAAAAGACTTTTCCTGCCTAATTGATGTGAAGAATTGAACACGATCAAAATCCAAACTGAATTTCAATTATTCTTCTGGCACGTACATTTCTCAAGACTGTGATGCTTTTTAACTTGGCTTCATTATCATTTTCCAATTGCTCTGCAGTCTTTGCATTTTTTTTTAAAGCAGCAACTTGCATCTTTATTACTGGAGTTGTCACGTTGCACCAATAAGCTGTGTCATTGCTCAAACATTTCCCCGAGTTCCCAATCAGCAGAGTTATGTAAGGTGGCAGGTTAATAAATGCGACACACTGAAATCATTTGTACCAGATTATCTCTCTTTCCAAACTCTGACAGATGCTAAGTCCAGCTGGTACAAAAAGTTTATAGGCGAGTTGGATCTGGGGTCTTCACACACTCCACAATGTTGGCTACCAACGCTTGTTTTAATGAGTCACGGATTGCCTGTTTATCTTCTGCTCCCTGCTGTTTCTGCATTTTCTCTTCCAGAACAATCCTAGAAACACATGCTGCTACAGACGCTGGAGCAATGTGTGTAGACATTTGAGCCAAATTATTATAAAGAACTCTTTCTTCTCCGATATTAAAAAAAGGAGTGAGAATTGCACATTGCCTAGCAAATCGTTATCTCAGATGTTCACTGTGACATGCTCAATATGGCCTACCAGAAAAAGTTGGAGACATTTGAAACCTTAACAACTACACAGAATGACACTGTAATTGGCGGGTTTTGTTGTTCATGTTCTGGCTCAGCTAAAACTGCTCTAAACACTTTGTTTAATGATGTTACATTATGACAACACATGGCTTCTATACAGCAGGTCATCATGTTTAACATGCAACTACACAGGAAAAGTAGCAAGTGGCCAGGAAATGCTACCGGGAGTCACCCTTCAAAGTTCTTGCCACAAACCAAAATATCATTGAACATGAAGTCTCCAAATAATGCCGCTTGCCGCTAAAGGCTCACTTAAGCCAGGTTCCCAATTCCACTAGTTTAGGATGACTTTTCCAGGAAAGCTGTTGGTTTGAGTGTGTGTGTGTGTGTGTGGTGTGGTGGGGGAAGAGGAAGGTATTGCCATCACAATATTTAATTGAGACTTGGGAAAGTAGGTTAAAAAAGAAAGAGAAAAGCATATAAGCAAGATCATGCTTTAAGCAAATTGCTGAAATTTAGGCATTTTCCTTTGAATTTCAAAAATATTGCTTAACAAGAAACTACATATTCTCCTCCAAATATATTTGTTAGTATTGTATTCTACTGCATTTTAATAATGTTTTTGGTCATCTCCTGAATGCCTAGCTTTTGTTGTCTGAGAAATATAGAGTGAAAATTAATGCAGACTCTATCTACAGATTTTTTAATTTATAATATCATGGGGAGAAGAAAGATATAGAAAAATATAACAGATATATACAGAAAAATATAGATGTAAAATGATGGAGGAGTTTGGTTAAAGATCATAGTGACAGGTTGCAAAATGTTTGGAATGACATTTGTGATAGAATTTTCTACCAGGATAATAAAATATTGGAGAGGAAGGGTTGGACAAAGAAATACAAAATTGCTTTTGGATGTTTGGGATATCCCAGGAGAAGCCAGTGGGAACTGATGCCACTGGACATTCAGGAAGCAGGACATTCTGACAAGCTGGTCTGAGTGCTGTAGAAAAGGCTTGGAGGTCATGACTAAAAATAACCATTTTGTCCAGAAGAAATCAGGAAACTGGCGTGTGCCATGAGCAAGGATAAAAGGTGAAAAATTTCAGAGGAGACAGAAGCAAAAGGCTAGGAAATGTGAAGTCATCTAGAATTATATCATGCTTGAACATCATTTTATTATCTCAGAAAATATGCTGGAAGATTTTTTTCTGCATCTCAATCAATGTACTTTATAAAAGATCCCTTGTGATAAATTATTATTCATATTGAGTTTCAGAAAATATTTTATTTTTTTAAACAAATTTGTATTTTTATTTCAAAAAATCAAGGATGGGACAGACTGTACCCTTGCTGTTTTAGATGTCAAATACTTTAGCATCAGTTATTAAGATTCACTTGCTCACAGAGGAGTCTGAAATATTCTCCTCTTTCTGTTTCTGTCTCTGCCCTGTTTTGTTTTTAAGTCCCTCGGTTCCTTTTGGAAGCAGAGGGTACAAAGTAGAGAAGATACACAGATCTCCTCACACTTCAGGATACTGTGCAATGAAAATGTAGCTTCTTCATTAAAAAAAATAATTTATCTAATTTTCATTTCAGTGGCCTGATAGGTAAAGAGAAAAATAAATGATATTTTCGCACTCAGTATGTTTCATTAATTTAAACATGTCCTGTAAGTGGGTTAGTCTCTTGAAGTAAATATTTACTGTTTCAGGACCTTCTAGTGCTCCTCTCCAAAATGGCATCTGCGTCTTTAAGGAAGAGGGGCCTCCACGCCCTCGTGTTGGAATGGAAGGAGGTGTCTGGTTATTCTCTGCTTGTCCTCCCTCCCCCTGCCCTCCATCTCTGCCTTTATCTGCTCTCCTGTGTGTCCTGAAAGATTGGCCCCTGCAGACACTCTCCCAGGCTTCCCTGCTGGTTGGCTTCTGTTGGGTTGGTTAATGGGAGACACCAGCAGGAAATGGGGGTTTGGAAGGTGAAAAGTGGGGGAGTTTCCTCCCTTCTCCCTCGTGCTCTGTGCCTCATGATTCAGACCGGCACAGTCCCAGCTCTCATGGGCTCTGGTTTATCCTCGCTGGTCCCTTTAGCCCCAGGGGGAGGAAGACTAGGTTGCTTGTCTCTGGGCGCCTCACCATCCATTGTTGCTTCCTCAACTCTGTGCATGTCTCTGGAAGTAATGTCCACTGAGAGCCTTCATTTGTGCCACCTCTGCAACCTGCCGGGGCCTTGGCTGACTCACCAGTGCCCTTGCACTGACCTCCTTGCTTTCCTTTATGAGAGCCCTGCTCCTTGGTGGCTGCTCCCCACCCCCTGCATTTGTTACTGAAACCTAGTGAACACAGATTGTTCTTTCTCAACTTACTCTGGACCCACCGGTCCTCCTTGGCTAACAAGGGTTATTTGGGATCCTCTAGGCACTCAGACCCCCACTGAATTTCCTCTACTTCCTTCATGCCTACCTTCTGGCTTAAGCTGTGAACTGCACAGCATCTATTTCTAATCCCCTGGCACTCCCAAAACTCACTGACTTCTGCCTGGAGAGTCCTCTCTTCTACCTATCCAACATGCTCCTTTTTTTATATATATATAAAAAAAAGAATTCCCACTTCAAGAGGGAGCTTGGAATACACAGGTCACCATCTGCTTCTCCTTCTTCTTATAATTCTATGGGGCAAAAATGATGGATTCCCTGCCCCCCCCCCCCCCGATTTTTTCTCACAGTAGCTATTGTCTTTACATTTTCTTTGAGCTATAATGATAGAATTCCTACTAGAGATTATGGGAGAGAGGTTAAAACACACATTAATTAAATATTTTCAAAGTATTAGGCTATCTGGAAGATTGGACAGTAGAGAAAGGAATTTAGTCAATGGATAAGAAAGAAAGATTCTAGCCTTATAACTGTGGCAAAGAAATACAGGCATTTCTCAGATGCAGTGTATGTGTTCCTGAAAAGCCTCATGTTCTACACAATTGCAAAACATATACTAAAAATAACAGGGCTCTTGGGAAAACCAGGGTTGGGGCAGATTTTCAAAACCCATATAATTTGTAACCAGAGTGTTAGCAAAACAATAGCAACCCCAACAAGAATTCTGGTACAGCTAATTGTCCACCAGTAATGCTATGTCACAGCTAGCTGGACCTCTGTAACCTTAAACCTGGGGCTCCTGCTTCCTCTTTTGAAATATCTCATCAAAATTAATAATCTGATGCAAGATACAGATGTCTTCATCAATAAAAAATTTTTTTAATCACAGGTGGATTCTTCATCTGTACTGTCAGCTTCTCTGGTTGTTTTTTCATATCGATTTAAAAAATTATTATGCATTTTTATCACATAAGTTTATTTAACTAGAGTTCATTGTTTGGGGTGTACATTCTGCAGGCTTTGAAAAATGTATTATACAGAAAAATTGTTTCACTGCTCTAAAAGTTTTCTGTGCTTCACTTGTTCATCTCTCCCTCCTGCTTCTGAAACCCTGGAAAGCCCTGATCTTTTTTTAAATCCTCACCCAAAGATATGTTTATTGATTTTTTGTAGAGAGACGAAGGGAGAGGGGGAGAGGGAGGGGGAGAGAGAGAGAGAGAGAGAGAGAGAGAGAGAGAGAGAGAGAGAGAAGCATCAATCAGTTGCCTCCTATATGCACCCTAAGGACTGAACCCACAACCTAGGTATGTGTCCTGACTGGGAATCAAACCCTCAACCTTGTGGTGTATGGGATGACGCTCCAATCAACTGAGCCACCCAGCCAGAGCAACTACTGATCTTTTTACGGTCTCCATAGTTTTGCCTTTTCCAAAATGTCCTATAGTTAGAATCATACATTATGTAGCCTTTTCAGAGTGGCTTCTTTCACTTAGCAATATGGCTTTAATTTCTTCCTTTTCATGGCTTGATAGCTCATTCTTTTTAGCATTTAATAAAACATTCCAGTGTGTGAATGGAGCACAGTTTGTTTATCCCTTCACCTATTGAAGGGCATGTATGTGTAAATAGTTTAACAGAACAGAAAACATAGAGACACTCCTTGTGCTAAAGAAAGTGGCTTCTGTCAAATTTACAGCTTTTTTCTTTATGACTTTCAAATATTGATAGAACATGAATTATGATAAACTTTGTCCAAGACATTAAAGTTTGGGAAAAATTGCATATGAACTAACATCATGCTATAGGTTAAGGTGTACTTGTACATAATTGTGTTGAAACCTTCTTTCTTACTACACCCTCCCAATTCTTTCCACAAGTAAGCATTTCTTAGACCCAAAATACTATGTTGACTGTACTTAAAAACATTAGCACCCGTTCTATCACTCATAGGAGGATTCTTCTTACCTTTTATTTTCCCCGACTCAACCAAATGAATCCCTAAACCCTTGAGTGGTTTGATAGCTTCTATGCATGCAAGGCCTCTGTGTTCAATTTTCTAAATTCAAAATTTCTTTTGTTCCACTCCTTGGCCCAGACATCATTATCTTAGCAGCTACTTAAAAAATACTTTAATATGTCATTTTGACCATCTCTACAGACTTGAATTACTTGTCAACTTGAGGCATCTATAGCAGAAATAAGACACTTTATCCTTAAACTTGGAGATGACACTGTTTTCTAGAAACAAATAGATCCCTGTGGCCATCTGAACAGTGGTGAGAGCAGAAACATCACATGTGCAGCAATTGAAATAGGGTAGTAGGTGCTCAAAGCATGTTTTAAATGATTATTACACATTATTATTGATTGCTATCTATGGAGCATTTTCCCTCCCACCAACTCTGTCTCAGGCATTTCATGTACTTTTTTCCTGGATCCTCACAATCACCCTGAATGATAGAGTCACTCCAAAATTTTAAGGAGAAAACCAACTCAGACAAGTCACATGATAGCTGGACAATGGCAGAGCTGGAGTCTGTCCCAGGTCTGCCTGGTTCTAACCACTGTCTTCTTTCCTCTGTCTGACTCATCTGAGCAGCCTTTCCATCAGAATGAGACATGAGCACCGCATACAGGTAGGGCGGGAGCCTGGCGAGTCATTGGTTCTACAAAGTGAGGTCAGGACTGAGGGTAGAATGTAGGAACCAGTGTGTGATGTGGACCCGCCTCCTTCAGAGCCAGATTTTATCTCAGACTGCTGGGAAGTGTCAGTAGTTAGTTAAAAGCCACTGTATTCTTCAGTTTCCTGTACCTCAGGATGGTCCATAGCAGCCTCATCTTTGTTTTACATCTTTCCACAGCATGGCTGTATAAATAGGGCCAAGTCATTTCTAACACATAAAAGATGTTTGTATTGTACACAAATGGTGGATGCTATACAATATGATATATATATATTTTAGAGGCCCAGTGTATGAAATCCATGCACTCGGGGGGGAGGGGTCCCTCAGCCCAGCCTGCGCCCTCTTGCAGTTCGAGAGCCCTCGGGAGATGTCCAGCTGACAGCTTAGGCCCGCTCCCCATGGGGAGCGGGCCTAAGCCTGCAGTCAGACATCCTTAGCACTGTTCCGGAGCTGGGCTCGCCAGCCATGAGCCTGGCTTCTGGCTGAGTGGCGCTCCCCTGTGGGAGCTCACTGACCACCAGGGGGCAGCTCCTGCATTGAGTGTCTGCCCCCTGGTGATCAGTGCGCATCATAGCCACCGGTCATTCTGCCATTTGGTCGATTTGCATATTAGCCTTTTATTATATAGAATATATATATATGACAGCCTATCAAAATGTCAAGAGTACTACTCAGTGAAGATATAATTTTGAGTTTTTGTTCCCTACTTTTTTAAATTTTCACCAACAAACAAAATTATGTGTTGATATTTATTTGAGAAGCAGTAAGGTATGGAATAATATAGACTTTATTTTTTTATTTTTTTTTATTTAATTTATTTTTTTATTAAATCTTTATTGTTCAGATTACATTTGTTCCTCTTTCCCCCCCCCCCCCCCATAACTCCCCTCCTCCCAGTTCCCGCCCCACCCTCCGCCCTCACTCCCCACCCACTGTCCTCATCCATAGGTGCACGATTTTTGTCCAGTCTCTTCCCGCATCTCCCATTCCCCTTTCCCCCCCAAGAATAGTCAGTCCATTCCCTTTCTATGTCCCTGATTCATTGTAATCACCAGTTCATTCTGTACATCAGATTATTTATTCACTTGATTCTTAGATTCACTTGTTGATAGATGCATGTTTGTTGTTCACAATTTGTATCTTTACCTTTTTCTTCTTCCTCTTCTTAAAGAATACCTTTCAGCATTTCGTATAATACTGGTTTAGTGGTGATGAAGTCCTTTAGCTTTTCCTTATCTGTGAAGCTCTTTATCTGACCTTCAATTCTGAATGATAGCTTTGCTGGATAAAGTACTCTTGGTTGTAGGTTCTTGGTATTCAGTACTTTGAATATTTCTTGCCATTCCCTTCTGGCCTGCAAAGTTTCTGTTGAGAAATCAGCTGACAGTCGTATGGGTATTCCCTTGTAGGTAATTGAGTCTCTTTCTCTTGCTGCTTTTAAGATTCTCTCTTTGTCTTTTGCTCTTGGCATTTTAATTATGATGTGTCTTGGTGTGGTCCTCTTTGGATTCCTTTTGTTTGGGGTTCTCTGCGCTTCTTGGACCTGTAAGTCCATTTCTTTCACCAGGTGGGGGAAGTTTTCTGCCATTATTTCTTCAAATAGGTTTTCAATATCTTGCTGTCTCTCATCTTCTGGCACCCCTATTATTCTGATATTAGTGCGCTTGAAGGTGTCCCAGAGGATCCTTACACCATCTTCTTATTTTCGGATTCTTTTTTCATTTTGCTTTTCTGGTTGGGTGTTTTTTGCTTCTTCGCATTTCAAATCTTTGACTTGATTCTTGCGCTCCTCTGGTCTGCTATTGGGTATAATATTCTTTATTTCAGTCCGTGTATGCTTAATTTCTAGTTTCTTTATCGTAGCATCGAGGGTCTCATTAGTTTTCGTGAGGCTCTCAACAAGTTTATTGCAAGCCCTCAAAATTGCGTTTTTTAGCTCCATACCCTCCATTTCTGTCATGTTTTTTTGTCTCCGCATTTTTTATGCTTTCTTGGTGCACCCCCTTGTGGTCTTTGTGCACAGTCTTGTTCTAGTTAAGCCTTGATTGTTGTAGTTAATACTAGAGGGATTTGCCCACCAAGCCGACTGGTTGTGAGAATCACCTGTGTCTGCCCGGGAAAACTTCTGTCCTCTGGGGAGGTGCTAATCTAGCCTTTGCCTGAGGTAATCCAGCAAATGGCTCTGCGGAGGGCTTGGGCGGGGCGGGTCGCACGGGATCAGCAGGGCGGGCGGAGGGAGCAGTTATGACTGCTCTCAGTCCCGTTCCCAGAGGCTCTGCTTCACAGAACCCCGGCAGCCGCTGCAAACTTCGGAGAGAAAGCTGCCCTTAGGTTCCAACTGATGCCGGACAATCCCGCTTCTCCCGTCTGAGTCTGAGTCCCTAGAGACTCGCCCGGATCTGGAGCCCAAAGTCTGAGACTCACTCCCGACCGAAAATGACAACCGCGCCCTCAGCCACCAGCCCGCTTTTCGCGCGCACCTCCGCACCTTTAAATTTTCCACACTGCGCCTCCTCTGAGCCTCGGGACGCTGCTGTCTTTCCTTCTAGTTGAAGAGTCTCTCCTCAGCCAGCTTTCCTGTGGTTCTGGGTGATGTCCATTCCGTCTTTTAGTTGTATTTTTGAAGTGATTGTTTGCGGCAGCAGTCTCCGGTGTTTACCTATGCCGCCATCTTTCCCCTCTCCCGGAATAATATAGACTTTAGAGTCAGGCAAATTGGGCTAAAATATGCTCTCTGTCGCAGTATCACAATTCAGTGGATTCTATGAACTTTAGCTTTCTCAGTCTTACAAACTAGAGAATTATTTAGTCCTTATAGGATTCCTTTGAAGTTTTTTAGTAATAATGTATGTTATTACTTAGCATAATGCTGGCACTTATTTAATGCTCAGTGGAGTCCCTGTGGGATAGTGCATTACCACCCTTCTCTCTCAGATTTGGAAATTGAGGAACAGAGAGGTTACCCTGCCTAAGGCTGCACAGCGAGAAGTAGTGGAGGAGGAATATGAACCCAGGCATTCTGGCTCCTGAAACTTCTCTCTTAATCAGAAAGAAACAATGCTTTCATTAACTCTGTTCTCAGTAACACTCCACTAAACCATAGATTCCTCTAGACCCGTGGTCGGCAAACCGCGGCTTGCGAGACACATGCGGCTCTTTGGCCCCTTGAGTGTGGCTCTTCCACAAAATACCACGTGTGGATGCGCACATACAGTGCGATTGAAACTTCGTGGCCCATGCGCAGAAGTCGGTATTTTGTGGAAGAGCCACATTCAAGGGGCCAAAGAGCCGCATGTGGCTCGCGAGCTGTGGTTTGCTGAGCTGCAGTTTGCCAACCACTGCGACCATAGTGTTAGTAGTCATCTCCCACGACCCACTTAAAAATAAATCTTTATTGTTGAAAGTATTGCATATGTCCCTTCTTTACCCCTATCCCATCCCCTTCCCCCCAAGCCTTCACTACCCTATTGTCTGTGACTATGGGTTATACATATATGCATATGAGTTCATTGGTTGATCTCTTTCCCCCCTCCACCCCTCCTCTGCCTTCCCTCTGAGGTTTGACAGTCTGTTCAATTTTTCTATGTCTCTGTGTCTATTTTTGTTCATTAGTTTATGTTGTTCAATAGATTTCACATATGAGTGAGATCATGTGATACTTATCTTTCTCTGATCCCCTTTTCTTATTATTAAGAAATCCTGTTTTCATGTACAGTTAGTATTCAGATATTGACTTAAGCATGACATCTCTCTTAAAAGAGTTGAAAAGTTGCTATGTCATCATTTCTCCTTCTATTTTTAACTATTTTCTTCAATTCCTTTTGTTCCAGATCTCCTATTTAAACAAGTGGCATCTAACTTCTGTAGGAAGATACATCTTAACACAGTTTTCACTGTAATTAGGTCCAGAATCATCTTGTTTAATAAAAACATCATGATATTTGGCAAGAAATAATAAATCATTTGCTAGCAATAAATAAAAAACTCCTTTAACACTGTCAGAATTTTAAAAGACCCATTTTCAGCCTACCGATGGATTCTATGTGCTGGGATTTAATATGTGGAATTCAAATGATAACCATTTTCAACCATCTTGCAATTATTTAAAGAAAATTTTGTTTTCCTTTTTCCTTCAGCATGTGAAAGTGTGTGCCATCTTGACAGATGTCAAAACACCAAATTTATGTCCATCCATTTTGACAATGGTGTCATACATTGTTTAAAAAACATTTGATAGGGGACATAGTCAATCACCCTTACTGAGTATTTGGCTAAGAGAAATTTTGTTCTGGGTATTTCACACATTCTCTTAAAGGAACCATCATTAATCTAAACAGTACTTTTTTTCTCAGCTGTTTTCCTCTTATGAAAAAGCCTGCGAACTTTACATTAACACGAGAATAATTATTTATAGCAATTCCCCATGGCTGTGTTCTCATTCCATTTAGCTGTTTTAACAGTATGCTAATGACAGGAAGAAAACATACATATAAAATATTGTAAGCATCAGGACTTGGTAGGAGAGAGTAAGTTTGGCTCCTGACCATGAAATCTTATTCTGTGGTGCCTTCTAATGGCATCTCTTGAGGCCAGTGGCTTTGAATTCTCCCAATTGTATGTGGTCACTCTGGCAGCATTGACCAAGTAGAAAATATTCAGCCAGAGAAAACAATAGCAGAAGTCACCCTTTAAGTGTCCTGCCTCCGACATCATGCAATTGACTCCAAGGCTCCCCACTAAGATGTCACTGTTTGACCAGTTTGCTTTAAAACAGCTTAATTAGCTGAAAGGAAAGCTATGTCTGAGCATGTTTGTGAGAAAAAAAACACACACAAAAAAAGATCTCTCCTTTCAGAAAGCTCATGCTCCATCTTGTCGGAAATCTTTGGTTCTGAAACAAAACAACATTCCTTTCATTCGAAATCAAGTCCCTGACAACAAATTTTCCTGGATTGGGAAATCAGTGGCCTGGAGTTGTCTCCATGTGGTCGTTTGAGTTCAGGTTCCATCTGCCTGGGCCTGTGTGGGACCCAGGCACAGTCGCCTGAGGCAGTGCTAGACGGATTCTTGCTGATATCATTTGTTTATTTCATTTGGGAAGCAAGATCTACAACAGGCATCACTGCATAAGACTATGTAGATATTCTGGTCAGAATCTACTGAAGTTTGCTGTAATGTCAGTCATGTCTTAAGTGGTCACATTGAAAACCACTCACATCACTTGATTCATTTGCTTCTAGTTAAAATTTAAAAATTTCATTCATAAGAAACAACTTAGATTTCATTTCTGGGAGGATATGGATATCAACTTTGTGATAAAAGTTAAAAATATTCTCGATTCAACATGGACCTCCTACAAATGCATGCATACTATCTACTGTCTCCGGACTTCTAGCCGTGCAGTGAATTTGGGACCCATTCTAAATTCCTTAATGCAAGAGGAAATTCAATGCCTAACAGTGGATTATAGTGGACCTTTCTTGGGATGTATTTCTGTTGCTACACCCATTTGAGCAACACAGGAAACCCATGTTTTTATTTTTCAAGGCAAATTGACAGGGAATTGTTTTCATTTTGATGGGACAAGTGGAAACAGCTATAGAAAAGTTGAATCCATGTAAAAACAGTTCACAGGAAAGCCAATGAATCCCTAAAAGGGAGGACCACTGGCCCCCTTTATCACCCCACTCTAGAAAGCTTTGTGGATTTTGTTTTTTTCAAAGTCGCAGAAGAAAATCCCCATGGCCGAAACAATATCCAACTGTAAAAATCAAATTCTTTCAAAAATTAACCACAGCAGTGTGGCCTGGCTACTCATCCAATTTCTTCCATAGTTTCCTGTCTCAGTAGTAATTACCTGATGAACACACACATTCCCAGGCAACTCCAGTTTAACTTTTAAGTCATAATGAACACCCAATTCCAACCAAAGTACATTTGGTGTGTTTTTTTATTGTGCTGAACTCTGGAATTTGGTATAACTGTAAATAGTGCTCTCTCTCTCTCTCTCTCTCTCTCTGTGTGTGTGTGTGTGTGTGTGTGTGCTGTGTGTTTTGCCTATATAACTCGAGAAAGTCCAAATTGTGGTTTGCAAAATCCCCTAAAGATGATGCCACCCTTCCTAAAGTTACAGTGGATTTTAATCTGGAACTGTATCTCCACGTTTTTTCTAATGAAGAGAAGAATGAATAAATTAGAAAATAGTCTATCATAGCAATATAAATCTTTCACCGATTTCAGGAGGTCACTGATGAACTAACTGATGCAGACTTCAGACACATCTGCTCTTTTGGCAACCGCTGCCTCTTCCGAGCCTGCTCATTGGCTCTCGCTAATCATATGCAAGGCCTCCTGGAAGCGTTTTGTGCCTCTCAGGCTGAAGCCCGAAGCCGGGCAAGGCCAGGAACCAAGCTGCATTGCTCAGCTCCAAGTACCAACGCCATGCCGCCTCCCACCTTCAAGAAGCCAGCAGTTGGGGAGGTGCAGCGGAGCTGTATGTGGCTGGGGGTGGGCAGTGGGAATCACCTTGTGAGGCCCGAGGAGCACGGTTTTCAGCCCCCAGAGGCTGGCAGGCAGCTGTCAGGAGCTGGTATTTTCAGAAAAGGTTTAGTGCCCACAAGGTGGCATCATTGGTGTCAACTTCAGAAGGTGGCCCTTAGCTAATCTTTGGAGTTGAGGTACTGTGCCGGTAGAGCCGTGGGTGAAGACAGAAAGGCCATTCTCATGAAATAATTCAAATCTTAATAAAGTTGTTTCTTTTAACACAGTGTAAACAACAGTGGGGAGAAGGGACTAAGAGTGTTGCTTTAGCTCACTGGCTATTGTGTTGTGAGGCTAGAGGCCAAAGGCCTAGTGCAGTGGTCGGGAAACTGCGGCTCGAGAGCCACATGCAGCTCTTTGTCCCCTTGAGTGTGGCTCTTCCACAAAATACCAACTTCTGCGTATGGGCCACGAAG
>NW_005871059.1:11538043-11555255 GCF_000147115.1 Myotis lucifugus | reverse complement strand
ATTTGTGAAGAGCCACACTCAAGGGGCCAAAGAGCTGCATGTGGCTCGTGAGCCGCAGTTTGCCGACCACGGGCCTAGTGCATTGGACAGCATTGGCCATCCTATATAATAAAAGGGTAATATGCAAATAGACCGAAGGGCAGAATGACCAGAAGCCTGTGGCCTCTTGCCTTGCCTGCCCCCCCCATCCGGGCATGCCCTGGCCAGCCCCGCCCCCGATTAGCCCCCCCGCCCCTGATCAGCCCCCTGTCCCAGCAGGCTTGCTCCAGATGGCCCCCATTGGGGCTGGCTGGCTGGACCCCACCAGTGCACAAATTCATGCACCGTGCCTCTAGTGAATTAATAATAGAAATTAGACACTGTACAGCTCAGTGCACTTTTATATAAATAATTGTGATTGTAAAGTATTGGTTTTCTCAGTGGCTAATGATGTGATGTAAATCCTAGGTTCCAGGCTGTGCATCTGAAGTGGGAATGCAAATTCTGAACTGGGAATGGAATCATAAAGTTCCTTTTCTTGAAAAAGCTGCAAAATATTGTCAGTATGTGTAGTAACCCAGAGGAATAAGGCACTTGAGTCTTTTTTTGTATCAATGCAGAGCTAAGAGACAGAATGTAATCCAAGCACAATATTATTCTCCACATTCACAGGCAGTTTCTTGCTTTGTATGTTATGGTAAATTCCCTTTTCATTAAATAGTGAATTTCACCTTATCTGTGACACTTTCTTATGATTAAGTAAGATCAACAGCCTCCCTGCGTGGTGCAGATACAGGATGTGGGTATATTCGTCTAGTAAACAATTCCTCGTATTTAACAAAGCCCTTTATTCCATGTTATTTTTGTTTTGATAACTGATAGTTGTGCATTTTATGCCATCTTGCATTTAAAGTTGTATGTGTATATTTTATGGGGCCACTGAAGCTGGTCACTAAATATACTGGTCCAGTTCTGAAGGCGGAACAGGCAGGGGTTACACTTGATCGCACACTGCATTTGGGAATGAGTCTAGGGAGGGGTGCTGGGCGGGGGGGTCAGAGTGGAGTGGGGAGTGGGGAAAGTCCGGAGCCCTCTCAGCAGTGAAAGGGCCCAGAGCAGGGGTGATCCCTGGCTGAGCATCTACTGAGTGAAGCCTGCAGAGCCTTTGTGCCTTGACACCATTCAAGGGAAAAACAAAGAGAATAAAAAAGACCTACTATTTTGAAAGCTCTCCTCATATTTTACTATTTTATTTAAGCCCTCTCCCACCTACTGGTATTTTCATCTCTCCCAAAACAGTGTGAGAAGATAATACAGCTACATGTTTCTAGTGTCCATATATTCTAGCATCTCTTAAAGTCAAGAATATGACTAAGACACCTAAGTTAACTAAAAAGTGTATTTATGCAATAACATATGCTGTCTCAGTCTTTCAGACACCAGTAAAATGTTCTTTATGCCACTTAATGCTACTTTCTGGTAGGCTATTTTTTCAGATCCAAAGCTAACCATTTCTAAAATTAATGTTACTGTTTATGTTAAAGGTGCCTGATCATATAGCCTGATCTCTGAGTTATGCTAAAAATGATCTTTAAATATTTACTTTAGTAAGTTAGAACATATGTCCTCATTGAGAATAGGTCCTCTATCACCTTTACCTGAGTTTCTTATAGATAATTACAGAGAAAAAATTAAACAAGCTATGAAGAAAAGTGTGGTGGTAGAAGGGGGGGAGGGCAGAGAAATATGCACAGAATTTTTAAATTGGTATTATTTAGGTGTTATTTTTACTAAGATTTCACTAATATGATTTTGTATGCAGAGAGCTGTGAATGATCTTAGGCTGTCTACTCTAAAAGAAACTTAGAAAACTTTTTTTTCCATTTTATTGAGATATAATTGACATACAGCACTACAGAAGTTTAAGCCTAATGACTTGACATACATATATTGTGAAATGATTGAGAAACTCAATCTTAACCCAAGAACACAACTATGTGAAGGTTTAAAATTAAGCAACTGTGGTGATGGTTGTATTTTAATGGCTATTTTGAGATAGTTTTAACCAGCTGTTAATTTTGTTAAATTGAGGTGATAGTGAAGTACATTCATAGTCACCTTTACACTGGTAAAGACTTAGCTATCTATTTATATAAAAAACCAGTGACCGTAACACTATAACAACTGGAATGACCGGTCGCTATGACGCCCACTGCGGCCAGCTAATGGCCTGGTTGGAGGGGTGGGGCCGGCCAGCCAAACTCTCGCGGCCCCTCCCCCCAGCTTGGCCCATCCCTGATTGGCCTCTCCCACCTTGATTGGGGGGACGAAGCCAGTGGCCAACCTCCTACAGACCCTGCCCCCTCTCGGTCCAATGCCCATGGCCCCTCCCCCCAGCTGGCCCAGCCCTGATTGGTCCCGATCGGGGCAGGCCATTCGGCCAACCTCCCCCATCTCCTCCTGATCCACCCCAATTGAGGCTGGGCCAGCCAGACCCCACCTGTGCACAAATTCGTTCACTGGGCCTCTAGTCTATAGTAATAAAAGTGTAATATGCAAATTGACTGAATGGCCAAACAGCAGAACGACCATCTGGATGACCACGCTATGACATGCACTGGCACCAGGCCAGCCAAGGTGGGTACGATGCGATTGGTTGGGGGGGCCCCACCATAGCCCCATGATTGTCCTGTAGAGGGAGGCTCAAGCCACCGGCCGGCAGGGAGATCAATCGAGGGGGAAGGGGGGGTTGGTGGCAGACGAGGGCAGCGCCAGGCCAAGGCGGGTGTGGGAGGGGGGCGGGGCTGGCTGTCAGAGGCTGGGCGAAACCCAGGTGCCAGCAGCTGGAGAGAAACCTGGGTGCCAGCAGCCAGAAGGAAGCCTGGGTCCCAGGTGCCGACAGGCAAGGGAAGCCTGGGTGCCAGTAGCCAGAGGGAAGCCGGTACCGGCAGCTGGGGGAAGGAAGGCCTACCCTTGCACAAATTTTGTGCATTGGGCCTCTAGTAAGAAATATATAGTAATGTTCAGTAGTGAATACACTAGATATTTTTGAAACATCTCTATGCAAATTAATACAATATGTCCTCAAATATTAACTTGCCAAAGACCAATAGTAAAATGTTTTACACTTTTTGGTGTGTCTGAGCTGGTAATAATTTGTACAAAATGTGTGATGGGGTGAACTGAAGAAATTAAAAGGCTAAATGCAAACTATAAGAATCATGAAATGGCAACCAATATGTGTTTAAGTATATACTTGTATTCCTTCCTCATTACCAATAAGACACTTATTTGATTACATATTTATTTAATCTTATTAAAGGGGATCAGATTCTTATTTTATTGCCTTTGTTGCTTATTTTGACACCAACTTGAATTCTCCAGATTTTTAGAGATTTCTCAAATTTATGATGGAACCCAAGCATTTACAGTAAGCAAATAAATGTTTTTCCTTTGAACAAACTAAGCATGGAATAGACACCAAAACCTCGGTTGGGGCTAGCTAAGTGAGTAGATGAAGGTTTGGGTAGCAGGACTCAGCGTTGTGTAGGGTACCATATATGCAGTAGGCAGGCCATCTCTGTGGAGTCCTCAGAAACGAGGAGACTGGACTTTCTTCTTCCCGGGGGCAATGAAGGCAGCTCAGGGTCTAGGCCTAGGGTGAGAGCCTTTGCTTCTCATAATTAGTCCTTTCTGAGCATCTCATCCCCTGCCAATGCGTCAGAGAGCAGGTTGGATCTCCCTGCAACTTACACAAGGAAACCCCACCTTTTCATGATCCTTCTTGTAGTTTAAACAGAGGAGGAGACCCATAACTAAACTGTGGGATGGGACTGCACACAATGAGGAATTAAGCAGGTGTAAAGGACTCCTCATTCTTTTGGGTACATGCCCTTTCTCTTTTGAATTGCCAGGGAAGGATGGAAATACATACTTTCATGATGCCTATACAACACGTCATAAGCCAAAAGCGAAAAGAAAACAGATAAAGGAGATTGGTGGGGAGAAAAGAGAGGTACCAAAAGAACTTCCAAGGTATCAAGTTGGTTCCCCCTGTGGTATGTCACTCTTCAGTGTACATGAGGCTAAAGGCATAGTTCCTGGCACAAATCAAAAGAGGAAGTGATTCTTCTTGTGTAGAGTGAAGGTGACATTAACTTTGCTGAAATGACTTTGACAATACCTTCCGTATTTTATATAGGGGGAGAGGGAGTGGAAGATGAACCATCAGTGATGTCCCTCTGTGGCAGAAAGGGAAGGTAATTTATTACCTTTCGGCTCAACCTATAGAAAGGTAAGAAAATAAACTTGAGGAAGAATAACCTGGAGCATACACATTCAGCAGGTCCATATTTTCCCAAGCAGATTTCCAATGGAACTTTTTATGAAATGTTCCTTTCATACCAGTGTGACATCTCACAATAAGGCATGATTTCTAGTCAAAACGAATGTCCGCTGTGATGCTGACAGCCGCCCAGTGGGATAGGGTCATATAACAGCACTGCAGGCATCCAAGGGACATCAGTTCTTGACCCCTGAGTCAACCTCCAGAGTTCCCAGGGTCGGGTCGGCATCCTCAGGATGCCCGTGGCCTCATTCGGGGACACCTCTGGGCTGTCCCACAGAACAGGGCCATTCTTTGCCAAAAGCATTCCCAGCCCCATTTTGTGGCTTGCTTTGTAGAGTGAGACTGTGGAGCCTGAAAACAAAAATGCCTGGGGAGTGGAGGTTGGGACAGAGATGGTCAAATCTTCGAGAAGCCTGGAAAAGACAGCCTCCTCTCTGGGATGGTTTTGATGGGAATTATGGATTCGTACTGGAGGAATTGGAGGTAAAGGAAGGATGCTTTCTTTACGCAGTCCATAAAATACGTGAACACACAGAGTGCACATCATAGTGCGGATTTTCATTTTTCAACTACTTGGCAAATGCTGGATTATAATCTTTAAGGAACATGCAAACTATAGCATTAACATTCCACTCCTCTAGGCTCAGATTTAAGAAAACCCTGTGCCCCAGGACAGCACCAAAGTGAGTAAAAGATGCCACTGTCCCCAAAGTCTCTGTCACAATCCTTTACCCTAGGGCTCCATTAGGAACTCACTCCAAGCCTGAGTGTCTCTTAGTTTGGGTGCATTTTAACCAAAATAATAAGTAACACAGAAGAAGGGAACCCGAAGGGTGAAACTGTTAAGGGGCAGGCAATGAGACGACCGACATTTGCTCAGGAGAAGAGGAAATTCAGGATAGAATTATGATTCTGCATTGAAAAAATACACATCTCTAGAGAAAACTCCAAGTCACCAAGACAAGTTTAAATGATATTACGATATTCAATATACTCAGTTTTTTTAAGGTAAAAACATAAAAAGTGTATCCAAAGCAAATTTCCATGAAAAATATGGGAGAAAAGAGCTTTTTGTGTAAGTGATGAAGTTTACATTATTGTATAATTTGCTTGTATGGACCATGCTAATCTTTAAAGGTGGATAATAAAACACTGCACTTGGGTACATATCGTTGGAAATTTTTAATACCTTATTATGTGTAGAAATTTATCTTCACAATAAGTTAATACATATAGTTGATAAAAATGATAGTAATCAGCCCAATAAGTGGTGTACAGATAACTCTGCCCTTATTTGTACAAGGGGGCAAATGAGTATGTCTTTTCCTATGAGAATAAATGCTTTTCTTCTGAAGGTGGCAGTAGGTTCTGCTTTCTTACTCATTGGGAGGCCTGTGAGAGCCCATGTACCCATTCTACCTCTAAAAGGAATGCTCCCAGGATGAAAAGCACCGCCCCCCACCAAGCTAATTTCAATGTCTAGTTCTGAAATATTCAAAGTGCACTACTTTAAAAGTCAAATAGAAACAAAATTACTATTTCAAAAAGATATCTGCACCCCATGTTCATTGAGGCATTATTTACAATAGCCAAGACATAAAGACAACCTAAGTGTTCACCGATGGATTAATGGCTAAAGAAGTTGTGGGATATATATATATATATATATATATATATATATATATATATACACACACACACACACACACTGGAATGTTATCATCCATGAAGAAGGAAATCTTGCCATTTGTGACAAGAATATGGATGAACTGTGAGGTCATTATGGTAAGTGAAATAAGTCAGACTGAGAAACACAAATACTGAATGATCTCACTTATATGTGGAATCTAAAAAAATAAAAATAAAAACACTGAACTCATAGATACAGAGAATAGATTGGTAGTTGCCTGAGATGGGGATGAGCAAAATAAATGAAGGTGGTCAAAATGTACAAACTTCCAGTTATAAGATAAATAAGAACTAGTAATGTAATGTACAGCAATATGACTATAATTAACAATACTGTATTGTATTTTTGAAAGTTGCTAGGAGAGTAAATTACAAAAGTTATCATCACAAGAAAATAAATTGTAACTATGTGAGGTATCAATGTTAACTTATCATGGTAATCCTTTTACAATAAATATGTATATCAAATCATGTTGTACACTTAAAACTAATGTTATACAGATATTACATTTAAATTAAAAATAAGATTAAAAGTTTGCAAAGTCTCCAAATAAATAAAATGTTAGAAAAATAATGTTGATATAAATACTGTTTTATTACTTCATCCTGTTATCAACAAAGGCTAATGTTCATGAAAGGAAGATGAAATTTATTCATAAATCTCTTAACCAACTACGATTTGCATATATACTAGTATAGCAGGAATTCAGGGTTGCAGGGTTATTTTTGTCAAACAAACAACACTGTTTATGCCATGGAGCATGACATGAATTTCCAATATAGACTTCTTGAACTGCAGCACTACTATTGAACTGATAGTGCTCACCTACTTTTGTTTGTTAGTCTAACATACTTTTATGCTTTTAACTAGGGGCCCAATGCACGAATTCATGCACCTTGAAAAAAAACTGTGGGCCATGAGGCTGCAGTGGGCACAGGGGTGGGTCTCGGCCCCTCCTGCTGCAGTTCCTCTCTGCTGGCAGCCCCGCTCCCGCCACCACTGCTCACACGCGCTGACGGTGCAGGCCCTGCTCACACCTGTTGCCTGGATTGCCCCTCAGGAACAGGGGAAGGTGAAGAAGCCCTCAGGGGTGATTGGGGCCGGCAGCTGTCACTCACACCTGCTGATGGCACTGAGTGATCGGGACCAGTGCTGGGCACTGGCAGCAGGTGCGAGCAGGGCCAGTGCTAGCAGCGGATGTGAGAGACAGCTACTGGCCCCAATTGACCCTCAGGAGCAGGGGAAGGTGGACAAGCCCTGAGAGGTGATCAGGGCTGGCATCCGCCACTCACACCTGCTGATGGCGCTGAGCGATTGGGGCTGGCACCAGGTGCTGGCAGCGGGTGTGAGCGGGGCTGACACCAGCAGGAGGTGTGAGTGCTAGGTGGGACTGTGGCGCATAGGAACAAAGAATTTTCAGTAACCACCAGAGGCTCGCCCCGATGACAGTGACTGGTGCCCTGCACCTTGGTTTGGTGCCCCCACTTATCTACTTCACCATCCTGCTGCAGCCAATGCCCACCATGTTCCGTGAGCGCCCCCTGGTGGTCAGCGCACATCATGATGACTGGTTGTTCGGTTGTTCTGCCATTTGATCTATTTGCATATTAGGGTTTTATATATATATATATATATATATATATATATATATAGAGAGAGAGAGAGAGAGAGAGAGAGAGAGAGAAAGAGAGAGAGAGAGAGAGAGAGAGAGAGAGAGAGCTCAGGAGATGAACACCTGCTGGCTTAAGCCGCTCCCGGGGGATTGGGCCTAAGATGGCAATCAGACATCCCTCTGGCAGCCCGACAGCCTCGGGGGATGTCCACTTGCCAGCGGGGAGCAGGCCTAAACTGCAGTCGGACATCCTTAGTGCTGCTGAGGAGGCAGGAGAGGCTCCCACCACCACCGCTGTACTGGCAGCCATCAGCCTAGCTTGTGGCTGAGCAGAGCTCCTCCCATGTGAGAGCGCCCTGACCACCAGAGGGCAGCTCCTGCATTGAGCGTCTACCCCCTGGTGGTCAGTGTGTGTCATAGTGGCCAGTCATTCCCAGTCCTTCTGCTGTTAGGGTCAGTTTGCATATTACCCTTTTACTTTATAGGATAGAGGCCTGGTGCATGGGTGGGGGCCGGCTGGTTTGACCTGAAGGGTGTCCTGGATCAGGGTGGGGGTCCCACTTGGGTGCCTGGCCAGCCTGGATGAGGGGATGATGGCTGTTTGCAGCTGGTCACACCCCCTTCAGGGTGGGGGTCCCCACTGGGGTGCCTGGCCAGCCTGGATGAGGGGCTGAGGGCCGTTTTCAGGCTGGCGGGTGACTAAAGCTCCCAATCTCTCCTTTTTTTCTTTTTTTTTTTTTAATTCTGGGATTTATTTACCTTCTATGGCTGTCACTGGAGCTGAGAGCCGGCTTTAGCGCTGAGGCTCGGCTCCAGCTCTGAGGCCTCGGCTGCTGAAAGCAGGTATCTGGGTTTGTTTGGCTTCTATAATTGAAACTCTGTTGCAACTCCAGCTCTGAGGCCCGGCTGACTGAAAGCAGGTTTCTGGGGATTGTTTAGCTTCTATAATTGCAACAATGTTTCTTAGAGTGCAGCTCAGAGGCCTGCAGCGGTAGGCGGGGAACCTTGGCTTCCTCCATCACTGGAGCAAGCAAGCCTCCTGTTGGCTTCAGCTGCCTGGCTGCCGGCCGCCATCTTGGTTGGCAGTTAATTTGCATATTTCTCTGATTAGCCAATGGGAAGCATGTCGGAGGTACGGTTAATTACCATGTTTGTCTATTATTAGATAGGATATAGATTCTGGTGATTTACATGGGACTTTGGGAATCCATTTACTAAACTCAGTGCAATGTGGGTATTTATTCATGCCAAAATAAAAACACATTTGTCCTATCAATGTGTTACATCTTTCAACACCATCACTGGTTTCAGGTCTGGGCTTAAAATGTGAAGTCTGGTTCTCATGCATGCACCCAGGTAATTTATGGGAAATTAGGTGTATCAGGTGGGTCTAGGAGTGACCTTTTATTTGAGACATAAAAAAACTCTGACCCAAAAACTCAAAAGTAATTAGAAAATGTTGTGTCATCTTGAAAATAGTAGGAATATGAAAGTGAGAAACTAGCACATAAACAGGCAAAATGAAGGAATAAACTAAAATATATATCTACATGATATTTAACATGGAGGCTATTCACGGAAGATTCTTAGGTTAGCTTCAAATCTATATAAGTTACCTTATTGGTAACTTATCAGGTATTCCCTCCTTCTACCTAGCATCAATCAAGTCTAAAACTTCCCAAAATGCCTGTGTCAAATATTTTCTATATATCTATAGTCTTATTTCTAGATGGTCAATGAATGTTCCTTCTTAACAGAAGCTTTCTTTGACTTTCTAATAATCAACCCCTGATTAGTGGAAACTACGAGGGCGTGGGCACGCATTTTAGATCTAAAAATAATCTGAGGAGCTCATTTTCTCTGGGTATCTGCTTTGGAGAGGTAAGATATACCCATTTCACAGAGGTAGTTGAGGCTCAGGGCGATAGAAAGAAAAGGAAAGCAGAGTGGGCACATACTGTATTTTAGACCTTTCAATATTGATAGATCTGTCAATATTGATAGATCTCTTTATTATCTTAGAGGCATTTTCAAATCTGCTCATGGGGGTAATTTTTGTAAAATGAAAATAATATCTACATCTGTCTGCCAGTGCTGTTGTGAGCCTGGAAAAGAAAGGATCTGTGTAAAGCTCAATACCAATCTGTTACTGTAATGTTACTATGTGTTCATGAGCCATGCCTGTAGGGCAGAGAGAAACAATGTCATTTAGTTATTTTTAAAAATACAGAACTTTTGAATTCTAAAGAACCTTAGAGATAATACCTTCTAACTCATTGTTTTACAAATGAATAACCTAAACTCGAAAGGGGTGAAGTGAGGTCAAGGTTACCCAGCTAGTTAGGGATGAAAATGAGACCAGCACTCAAATCTCCTCATTCCTGGTTCAAGCTTTCCATGGTGTTGTCATGTGCTTGGTTTTTAATCCAGCATATTTAGCTATGTAGACACACTCTAGGACAACCTTAGAGAACAAGGTGCATTTTTTAGAAAAAAAAAAGCATTAGTTTCCATAGGCACTTGAATTCACAAAGTGCTTCTGCAGGACAGTTAAAGGCAGCCATTGTTCCTATAATTATTTGACTGAGTTGCCCAATGTGTCTTGGAGAAACCAGTGTGCACATTCTCCGTGTCAGAGACTGCCACTCCTAGGCAGACACAGCCACTGTTTCCCACTGGAAAAGGCCCTTAACCACAAATAATATGTACTTCATAGTAAATGCTAAACATCAACTAAATAGCAAGCGTAACTCTTCAACATCACACAGTGAATCAAGTATTCTGCATTCTAGGAGCAGAAGGAAGACTGCTTGCATACAGGCATCATAAGATTAAGGTGAGAGTAGATACCCTTGGGACAGAGAAAAATAGGCCAAACAGAAGAGTGTGAGAAAATTAGCTCAGCTGATTTGATGTGAACATCTGCATAAATTGTTAATGGGCACTATGTCTAATTAAATCCACCAGACAGATGCATGCCAGTTATCTGTGGAAAGGTATTCTTCCCCACGCTGCACCTGTTGCTGGCTGGGGTAGGCTTGAATTCTACCATGTGAAATGTCAAAAGGGTTTGAGGGAGACAAATTCGAAGCTCCAGTCTGATTCACTTAGAGACAAGCACTTCAGCAGTGGGAGATAATCACATTCAGGACTCAAATACAGACTGTAAAATGCAGATACACTGAACCCTCGCTGCTCTCCAAACCACCCATCTGGAGCTCCTCACAATTCTCACCTAGAGAGTAGACCTCTGAAAGGTGTAGATTTGAAAGACAAATTCTTACTGCGAACCAAATTTCAAAGAGTTTATTCAACCTGTTCCATTGGAGGGCAACATATTTATGCTTCTATCAACCTCCATTTGTATACAAATGATTATTGTGCAAATAACAAATGATCTTTGCACATCTGAACAGGCTTGTTTGGGGCAGATGTTTCCTTGGTTATTCCACATTTGGTCAGGCATTACTCTGTGTCTATCTATGTCCCAAGTCATACCTTTGATGAATGGTCTCCACTAATTCAGACAGAGCATCTCGCCAGTGAAGTGGGTGCAAGGTGCACTGATAAAGCATCAGGCCCAGTGATGAATAGATAGGCTCTGGAGTCAGTTCCAGATCCCCACTTGCTGTTTAGATGACCTCCAAACAAGCCACTTCAGCTCGTAGGCTAAGTTTCCTTATCTGTAAGGTGAAGATAACAATAGCACCCACCCCGTATAGTACGACTGAAGTTTAAATGAAGCATGTCAAGTGCTTAAGGTTACATTGGCACAGTGGGAATACCCTCGAATGTTAAATACAGGTTGGGGCAAATTAGGTTTACAGTTGTGAGTACACAGTTTATTCTTGTATTATTATTTATTAGTTATTGTATTTTTTCCATACAGACAACGGTAAACCTATATTTGCCCCATTCTATATTTCTGTCAATTATTACTGAACAAACTAATTCTAGCAGATATCAATTGCAGCTGAGTGCTCAGTTTTGTTGTGCTGAGGAGAGAAATGCAAATTAAAAACTAAGCTTGAGGTTGAATAGAGCTATTTTAAGACCTATAATACCAATAGCCACTTTACCACAACCACACCCTTTCCCGCTCTCCCATACACAGACACACATAGATACATGTTCATGTGCTGATGTAATTTGGTGAATTAAAAATTAGACGGATAGACAGGAAAGTTATCAGGGAAATCTTGGCTAGATTTTCCACTAATTCTGTGAAAATGTGTATAGTCACTATGCTTACTTAAGTTTTAAGCTAATGATATAACAAGGGACTATGTTAAAGCTAATATTTCCTCATGGGCTAATGAAGACATTCTAGAAACTAGAATGTGAAGCATTTTGTGGTCTTAGCAGGAGGTTTGGAATCTAAGTCGAAGGACGCCATGTGCATGGAGATGACCTTGCAAAGGACTTGTGCAATAACACTACTCTGAGGGCAGGGAGATATTCTGCAGCAGAAGACACCTGAGATCACTGTAACTGACACTGGACTCTCCACAGAAGTTCTGCATGGATACTCCTTATTTTTAGCTCTTTACTTGCTTTTATTTCAACTTTATTGAGATCTGAATGGTGATTAGAACAATTATTTAAGAATACAATGCACTAGTCCTGTCACAATGTATTTGAATTTTTATTTGCTATATGTATTTAAAAATTTTACCCTTTCATTTAACATAATTTATTCATTTAGACTTGTAAATAACATTCTGTAATTTTTCAATGACTATGTTCTATTTTTGTGAGCCATTTAAACATTTACAAAGTATAATGTGAGACAGAAAAGAAACACTAAATAGACATTAACATTCACACATCTCTTCCATATCACGTCTGAGAAATTCTTCTCAAATTAACCCCCACGGAGTAAAAGTCTGTGTAAACAGATGGACTTTGCACCTTGCCCTAAAGGTCAGCTGGCTGGAGTGTTGTGAGTTTGACAGAAAATCCTTTCGTCAAGGACCTTCCTATAAGAAAAGCTTCGTCTTTGTTTCAATCCAAGTGACATCAAGGGGACCCGGCTTCCACCATGGACACAGCATTCAGCTAGGCTTTCAAAGAATTCTGTGATGATGATGATGGTTGTGGAGGCGAAAAGCGCGTTATATTTTCCAAGGCACTTTCACATCATTCTCACAATTGAACCTTAAAACATAGAGAGAGAAATATATATGCAAAGTATTTTTCCTGGGTTAAAAAAACAGCAGAGACATATAAATCAATTTGAGTTCTTGAATGCCTCACATCAAAAGAACTTTACAATGTTTGAATATATCTTGACAGAATCCCATTTTAGCATTTTTAGAAGTACAATCTAGACTAGTAATTTCACCAGCAACTCTGGTTTGAGAACTACAGAACTCACAAATCATTCAAATATGACACACTGTGCACTCCTTTCCTGACTCTGCCAAAAGAATAGCCAGCAAGAAATATGGTGCTCATAGAGGACTGCTGGGCAGTGATGCATGCTGCAGCTGCATTGTTCTGGGGGAATCTGAGTTTACCCCATAGGAAAACTCAAGAATCTGGTTCTTGCCTGTCCCCCTTTTCAGAGTCCTTGGACAGCACCCATTTTATGTCTCTTAAGTGAAAATCCTTGCTTGACTGTGTGTTTGACAGAAGTATGTTTCGAAACTGAGTGCCTATTGTATCTTCTCTATGACCATAATGGTACAATTCAAAAGAACTTTATTCAGGATTTGGCTAATTTTCTTTCTTTCTCTCTGTCTCATCCCCCCTCCCCAAACCATTGTTGGGCTGTCAAATGGGCATCTCTCTCATCTGCCAGATTGATGGCGTCGTCTAGGACTTCCCACATAGACAAGATAAACGAAAGGCTTCCCTGGACAGGTATGTAACTGTGGAGACAGCAGTCCTGCAGAAGAGGCCTCCTGATCAGAAAGAATGCCTGTCCCACAGTCAACTCTCTGGCTCTGCAGTCACCTTTGACATGACTTGCTGAATAGGAGTTTGTTTTCCAATTTCCATGGTTCAGCCATAGGCCATGCAAAGTAAATACTAGTAAATGAGCAACAGTAGGTACAAAGAAACATAAGACTAGAATCCCTCCTCCTTTGGAAGCCAGTTTGGGTAGCATTCACATGTGAATCAATCTGTTTGGGGTCTTTGAAGTGACTTTGATTAAGAGTTGTGGCCCAATAGTAGTGAAATGGGAAGGGACATCAAAAGAATTGGCAGTTTCAATGTGGACACTGGATGTGTGCACCACATCCAGAGAGAGCCCCAGGTAATGGGATGCTTTTTGTCTTTAATTCCTGTCACTATAAAATTTGCATCTATCTCATTTGCATTTTCCGATTTAACTTACTATTTTCTTCACTTTCTAATAACCGTTACTCCCTATTACTTCACTCTGGGGAATTATATTTCATTCTCAAATATGGATTAATTTTGGAAGCCAAACAAAAAGGAAATATTTGAGACCAGCAATATAGTTAGTATCGTGGAAAGAATACAGGCTTTGAGATCAGATAGAAACTAACAACTAAGTGATACTGGTCACTTGTCCCACCTTCAGAGCCTCAGTTTCATCCAATGAAAAAAGGGAACATAATGCCTCCTGCTGAGTTGCCACAAAGATTATAAATAAAAAATATGATCTGTTAACTTATTTGTTCAAAAATGGCCATTATTATTATTAAAATTCGAGGCCTATTTTCTGATTTTCATCAGAAATACCAGTTTCCTTTTTGGTTCGTGCTGTTTTGCTTTGGGGCAGCACATATTTCCAGTTTTCATGGCATTTGAATCATAAACACATACATGCACAGTTGATTTTAAATTCATTTCTCTTAGGGTTGGTCATTTATACCACTAGTGGCTATGATGAATGTATTCTGGAGCAATAATTAAAAATAAACACGAAAATCAGAACTACATAGTTATTGACTCAAAGTATAAATGAGAGCAAACATATTCCATCCAAATAAGAATATTGGAATTGTTACCCAAATTGATTCAGGAGTGAGAAATCTCTAGCTAGTGTGGGAAAATCACTCTCCTTTTCTGTGCTGCAGATATCTGAAATTCGTTACAGTCTCCAGTCCTCTTGCCTACTCCCACGCTACCATCCCAGGCTGAGACTCTGGTCCTTTTCCTCTATGACCAAAAAAGAACAAATGCTGCTGTTCTTAGAAAATTTTATTTTCTAAAAAAACTGAAATATCTGTCCACATTGTAAGAAAACAGATTGAATGCTTAGGTAATCCCAGAGGAGTATCACTAAATAGCTGTACAGCTATTGAGCAAGTCTTATGTATTCATTAGCGAGCCACTTGCCATCTGGATGCCAAAACTTTGGTCCTTCTAAGTCTGAGACCTAACAGATTTGGTGGCTAAGCTCTTTCTGCACAAGCTGCATGAATGAAACCTGGATCAAAAGGTCACAAGTTGCATGTTTACAATGAACAAAGAAAGAAAACAGAAAACTTGAGACGTTTCATAGCATCATATGCCAAGTGAAGTCATGATGGCTCTTGTATGGCACGAGGGCTGCTTGAATTACTTCCCCGGGTTTCAGCTCATCAGTTTGCCCTCATCCATCCCAACCAATGCATGCCAGCAAGAATGTGAATGCAGATTGTGTCAGAGACAAATGATCTGGCCCCTAACACCACTTCCTTCCCAGATAAGCCTTTCCTCTAAGGAATGAAAAACACCTTCTGTCATTCACAAAACACTCTTGCTAGCAGACGTTTGATACATTAAAGATGGGAAATGGCTCTTATTTTCCTCTATCACATCTCCGTACTTTCTTCTTCTACCCTATCACCTCTTCTTTAGGAAGCAAAATATTCCAAGTTGCCATTAGAAGTTCAGAAGAAAAGGATCAGACAATAAGAACTTGACACACTCTACTAATGAGATAAGAACTTTCAGAAATTCCACTTTTGGTTTGGCAGAGACAAAAGTTGGGGATGAAAGCAGAACATCTGGCAATAAAAGTCAGTGAAACAGGAACAGAAAAAGAGAGACCCACAAGAGTAATCATCACTTGGAAGTATGTGGCCTACTGTTTTCATCTAAAACCAAGAGAAAGGGGTAAGTTCCACATAAAGGAGGAAAAAGGAGCGAGAGGGCCTCTGCCAGGTAAGACTGCATCACAGAGATGACCTGGCCCAGCCATTCTCTCTAAAAAAGGTAAAGCTGTACTTTGTTTACTTGTGTTCATCTGCTTCAATAGCTCAAAAATATTTTTATTAGAATTTTATTTGGCAATTAATTATCATTTCTTACTGGAAACCTAATCACTGCAGACATTATCATAAAGTAATCCCTGAGTCTAATGATCCTTGATAATTCTACCTTTTTAAAAAATAAAGTTTGAATTTGAAATGTCTGACTATGACCTGTATTCTGGAACATCCAGCCCTGATTACATTGGATTTGATCTTTGGTTCAGATGTGGCTGCACTTAATTTGTTTTATACCTTTTTGTAGTTTACAAAATGATCTCATGTGAATTATTTTAATGATAGATAACATGCTGATTTTTATAGACAAGTAATCTGAGGCACAAAAGAAGTGGAAAGACAGGACTCAAGCCAGCCCTTTTAGCTCCAAATCTAACATTCCTTCCATCAGCTAGTATACAAATTAAACCACTGGATATGATGCAGACCTTCCATAGTCTGCAAAAAGGTGCCATGGTGGCAGTTATGCTATTGAGTGGGCAGGATTGTAGAACACTGCCCAAATGTCTTACTAAAATTTATCCTAAAAGCTACTTCAAGGGTGGAGAGGGCCACCGTCCTTCAAGGCCTGAATGATGTGACACCACTGATTGACACAAACCCAGCTCAGACCTCAGGAAGAGTGGGGGGAAGACAAGCCAAGTCACAATCCAAATTAGTGCAGCCGCTCCTGCAGCTAGAGGAACACAATGTGGTCTTTGACTAACCTTTCAAAGCTCCGTGTAGCTTGATCTCTGATGGCACTTGTTAAAGAAGAGCAGGGCGGTGCCGAGTTGACAGCCTGGAACATTGACCAACATGCTGCGACTGACATGTAAATAACCCTCTGACTAGGGGTCCCGAACTTGGAAAAGGAAATGTCATCTCCAGACTTTGCCCATCATGTGTTTATGCAGAAATGGTCCATTGAGGTGCCTTTCTCTACCTTTGCAGACAAGTGACATAGTACTGGTGGAGGTAACATTTTTTGGAGTTTATTCCCAAGATTGGCTGTAGTTTTAAAAACATTCCTTTTATTTGAAATTCAACCATATTTTTTCTTTCTTGAAATGTCTCATCTCTCTGTCCAGAGAATAGGAAGCAGAGAACATATCTAGTCAATGTATCAAATATATCAATATATTACATATTGATATATACTATATTGATATAATATATTGATACACATCAATATATCAATGTACCAAATTTATCAATGTATCAATATATCATTGGTCAGCCTGAAATTCCTCTCTGCTGCCTTTGCAGCTGCTACACCCAGATTCTTCTCAACCTTCCCGTGCTCCCATATTGGCTTCTTCTCATGCAGGGGATTTGGACAAGATATCATAGCATCCTGAGATGTTCAACCTATC
>NW_005871059.1:11390424-11537153 GCF_000147115.1 Myotis lucifugus | reverse complement strand
AGAAACATCAATGATGAGATAAAATCATTGATCAGCGGCTCCTGCATGCCCCTCACTGGGGATGGAGCCTACAACCCAGGCATGTGCCTCTACCAGGAATTAAACTGTGACCTTCTGGTTCATAGGTTGATGCTCAACCACTGAGCCATGCTGGCTGAGCTGTCTTTATTTTTATTCCTATTAACATGGCCAATCAAGAGTTAACTTAATGTGTGACTGTTAAATGTGTACATTAATTTCCTGGATACTTTTTTTTAAATCCTCACCAGAGGATATGTTTCCCATTGATTTTTAGACAGAGTGGAGTGGGGAGAAGAGAAACATCAACATGAGAGAGATACATTGATTGATTGCCTTCTGAACGTACCCTGACCAGGGCCGGGGATGAACCTGCAACCAAGGTACTCACCTTTGACTGGGAATTGAACCCTCAACCCTTCAGTATGCAGGCCAACGCTCTAACCACTGAGCAACTGGTCAGGGCACCTGGTTATTTTTGGTTTAGTATGTCTTCGGGGGGGAGGGGGGCTTGAGATTCTGCATCTTTTGATACTGATGTTGTTGGTCTCTGTATTACACTTTGGGTAGCAAGAACCTGTATATTATTTTATAAAGATTGGCAGAGGAGAGTACAAGAGGGCAAGTATGATAAAGGTAATACAATTCAGATTCTTCTAATAAATTATAAAGATCCAGTAAAAATAGAGCTTATAATTCTGGAAAAGCAATCATGTTTTAGGAATGCCTATCAGTTTAGAATCAATAGAATATAAAAGTAAACTAAATTAAGTATGACCTAAAATTTGCTTTCCTTAGTTTGCAAGGCACAGAAAGTGCTAAATTCTCTTGGTTCATGAATGAAATGCTAGGCTGATCTCTTAAAACTGATTGGTTACTGAATAGAATTCAGAATGGAATTGTGAAAAATTAGGAGCTATATTGAGACCTAAGTCATCAGAAACGGAGTAGAGCTATGGGACCGTCATCACACCCTTAAAGTACCTCCCCAGAGACTGCTCAAGCCAAATTGGCCAGCCCCACACCCAAGAGTGGAACAGCTTTTCCCTAACAATAGCAAGTATTGTTTAGAACATTGTGCACATGTAAGGTGAGAACTTTTATGGAAAGAAGAATTCCCTTTGCTGCTGTGAAAAGCAACGTTTTTGGTTAAATGAAGTCATCATATCATATCTTTCTTAATATTACATTCAGTTTCAGAGATATATATAGAATGATTTTGAATTCAGATTGCTCACATATATTTATATACCAGGCCATTTTTCTGGGGTGGGGGGTGGGGGGGGGTGAGGAATTTAGGATGAACAAAGCAGACATAATTCTTGCCTGCATTGAGATGTCAGTCTACATTTGCTTTTTCTTTCCTATTAAATATGTCTTCTTGTAACTTTGTAACTCTGAATCTTACACCTCATTTTTAAAAAATATGGTTATCTAACATATATGCCCTAGAGTCCCAGTGCACAAATTTGTGCATGGGTGGGGTCTGGCCGGCCAGCCCCTATTGGGGTGGGCTGGGGAGGCTGATCGGGGATGGGGCTGTCCGCGGGTGGTGGTGGGGGTGCTGTGGGTGTTTAGTGGGCTGGCCCTGCCTCCTGGTTGAGCTCTGGTGGAACTCTCGGTCAAGGGGACAATTTGTGTATTAACCTTTTATTATATAGGATACAGTATGACTTCTACCCACACATTCATTGCAACTAGCTCTAATTTTGTGCATGATATTGTATTGCAATTACCTGTTTATAAATCTGACTCCTGACTAGGCTGAAAACTTCTTAATGGAACCACCACTACCCACTGAGTTTCCAAGTCAGAAACTGGACCTGTCTGGGCTAACTAAGTCATGCTATAAACATCTCTCCAATCATCTTTTCTGGGTGCTCAAAATCTCATTTACAATTGCAGTAGCCTCTTTACTTGGGCCTTTCCCAACCTCGCATCTTGTATTTCCAATCTGACATTCTCGGTTCCAGAGGGAGCTCTCTAAAATGTTAATGGCTCATGTCACTTCTGGCTTCAGTAGATTCTCATTACCATCAGGATAATCTAAATCAGTATGCAAGTTCCATGAAGGTACATGTGAAAATGTTGGACTCTATCTATCTCCTTTAACAATGTGTTTTAGTATTTTAAAGGTTCTAAGAAGACCTGCAGTGAAACAGTCCAGAAGGTCTCAAACCCATTTAACTATGGAATATTTTTGCCTAGTAATTCCTATCAGCATCCGCCCAGCCAGCTCTAGGATAGACTTTAGGGAGTTTACTTGGTGATCTGAGTGCAGATCACTGAACCCATAGTTGCCTTTCTGAAAGACCCTGAGTTGATCCCCCTAGAGTAGCTACATTCAGCTGCTGGCTTGATTAAAGACAGCTGGTTCAATTTAAAACTTTAGAGCTAGATTTTATACTTTTAAAATTATTGAGCACAATTGCATAATTATCATCATTTTTCTAGTAGCCAGAAAAAAACAGGTAAAATTAATTTGAATATTTTATTTAATCAATATACCCAAATTATCATTTCAACGTGTACTAAAAACTATTAATGTGATACTTTATATTCTTTTTTTTGTTCAAAGTTATCAAAATCTGGTGCGTAATTTACACATACAGCATCGCTCAATGCAAACTAGCCACATTGCAAGCGCTGAGTAGCCATGTATATATAGCTAGTGGTTCTCATGTTTGACACCACAGAGATGGGACATGTCTATCATTTCAGAAAGTTCTATTGGACAATACTGACTCAGAGTGGCAGTTCTTAGCTGGGGGTGATTTTGCTTCCCAGGAAACATCTGGTGATGTCTGGAAACAGTTTCAGATGTTACAACAGAGGGGGAAGTTTCTACTGGCATCTAGTGGGTAGAGGCCAGGATATTGCTATACATCCTACCATACATGGAATGCTCCCCTGACCCCACACAAAAAATTATCAGGCCCAACATGTCAATAGTGCTGAAATGAGAAATCCTAGCCTAGAGAACTGGTGAACTAATGAGAAATTATACTCTTGTAAAGGCTCTGTCTCTTATTCACTCATTCCACAAATATTAATAGTTTCAAATACCACTGGCTACTATGTTAGTACTTTAGACATAAAGACACATCAAATATCATAAAATATGGTCAATGAGTACAATAAACGTTATACTGTATAGGATTCAGAGATGGGGCAAAGGAAGGAATAATCAACATTGGGTGTCTTTGTCCACTACAAGGTTAGCATAAGGTTTTACATGCAGATGAGTGGAAAGGAAAGATTTTAGAAGGGGGCAAAATGAAATGAAGGCAAAAATAGAAAAATCAGAAGGAAAAAATATATTTGAAAGAAAACAAAGATAAATAATAAACTAAGTTGAGAGACTGGGGAGAAAAGCAGAATGAAAAGGAATTTAAGTAATATATGGTGGAAAAACAGGAGCAAGGCCAATGACATTAGCCATCACTCCATATTCTAGTATTCTACTGTCTCTTTGCTCAGGGTTTCCCCTCCCAGTCTCCATGATCCTTTCTAACGGATCCTCTCCATGACTATCTCCAAGAATCAATTTTCATTTTTTCCCTTCAAGAGTCAAAAGCACTTATTTTCTAGAAGGATATCAAGTTGCTCTACACTGGGATTGGAAGGCAGGCTGACTGGAGATTCAATGGGGTCAGTGTCTGGACAGCAATCTGTCATGAAGCAAAGCCCGTCATAGACAGCCCCACAGACGCAGACAAAGACTCACGGCCATTATTCTCCCAGGGGAGACTTTAAAGCACCTTGGGGTCGCAGTTCTGTGCGAGGCCTTTAGCTTCCATGTTGGACCACCTGCCAGGAACTGTGCGTCGGGCTGACCTCTCCCAACCCAATGTGAATAACTTCCGAGAGTAGCCCCACATAAGGGCAGGGGCTGCAAGTGGGTGAAGAAAGAGAGGAGATTTATAGCTCTGGCATATCTCTGCCTTTTGAAATGAAATGGCACATTAGGGGGAAAATGGGGCTGGGCTGAAAGGGCCTATCCCCAGGCATGACCAGTTCAATATTCATTACCCATTGCAAAGGCTTGGGTCAGTCCAGGCAAGTGTGCAGAGAAAAGAAAGGGTTGGTGTGCTTGGAACAGACAAGCAGAGGCTCCCTCAAGATGCCTCTGATCCATTTTTAAGACCTTTATTCTCAGTGATTTTATTTTCCCTCAGAAGGCTGTGTTTGCCTGGAGCCATTCCCATGACAGGGGAGGACTCAGACTACCACCTACAAACACGTTAGGTTCTACACTAAAGTATACTGAGATGTGGAAAAGAACTCTGCATGCCATTCCCCTCAAAATAAAAAGAAAGCTAGATTTTGTGTCTTTTTGATTTTTCTAATCTCTAAGAAATTGTTTGGACTCTTAAAAAGCCCAATGATTCCCTTAAACCCTGATGATTCTTTTAACCACTTAAAAAGGATCTAAAAGTGAGATGATGGTAGCCTCTCCGAAACCTGTCCCTGCAGGACATTAGTTACTTACGTTTGAGTTTTGATGACAAGCGGGAAAGTGAGGGAGTTTCACCATCTGAAAATATCATATTCTTAGAGGACAATGTTTTCTCCAATTTTGAGGGACGAAAAGGAGCTCTGGGCATAGAATGAGGTTCAGTTTCAGCACCACGGACATGTCTGAGGCTGTACCAGGGAAATCCATACACAATGAAAACACAGACAAGGGAGATTTGCACAGCTTTTAACTTAGGTCAAAAAAACATGTAATTTGTTAAGTAAGAGGGCACTAACACGTGCCACGTCACGCTAAATTTTCTTGAAAAATAAAAAAAAATAACAAAGTTAAACTTTCAGTCAACCTGAAAATATTAGCTTTTTATGGGGGCAGGGCGGAACAAATGGAACAGCAGCGCTTTTTTTTTTATTGCCCATTTTCTGAGTCTTCTCAGAGAAAGAATGATAGGGGAGCAAGGCAGACAAGAAGGAGTAGGCATAGGGGTAAATACTTAGACAAGTATTAAAGACACAACACAAGTAGAAAAGGTAGTTCTCTATGACTAGTGACCAAAATATATGCCAGGGCACGATGATAAATGTTTCTCTGAGACTGAAATTTGAGGTCCTTTAATTGAAGGAAGAAAAATGCAAATGGAATGTTATAGATAATGCAGATTGAACCTTTCTAACACCAAAGTATAGTACTTTTCCAGAAGTATAAATTGCATGGGCTTAGGAAAAAAAGAGATTTTGATTATAGAAAGTTTCCCTCTTTAAACCATTAGACAACATTTTGGAGGAAAGAAAAAGAATGGCTGGCTCACAAGGGTAAGATCAAAGATCGGTATCAGTGGGCCAGAATCATTTTTATTAAACAAAGTCTGACAGAAAGCAGGGTAGATAAGACACTGTGTGAGAGTCAACAATGAATTTCACATCTCAGTCTAGACAACCAATGTTTACTAAGTGCTTTCATTGAATTTTTTCTTAACTTTTTAAAATAAAAGTTATACTATTAAACTTTAAATTTTCCCCATCTGTTTTTTAATTATCTTAATTTCTTCCTTATCATTGGTTCTGGGCATTTTGTCTTATAACAAAGCTCTATCTCCTCTCACCTCGTGTGCTTTTTAAAATAGATTTTTAAATGATGAGGAGGAGGGTAAGGACGCTGAATAAGGTGATAGGATGTTTAATGTCTTCTGTTCTGAGGTTAGTGAATGCCTGTTTAAATCTGAAACAAACTCTAATCCTTTATCATTAATTCCCTCCATCATGATTTCAAATATTCTGTCTGGTCTTGGAATGGAAAAACTGGTATTAAAAAATTTCTGGAAAAAAAATGTCTTTTCTGTTGATGTTTCATATTGGGGCATGAATGGTGGGGAAATGGTGGACACATTAAGAGTCCTACTTTTTTTTTGCCCAAATGAAAGTCCAGGCAGAGTTTACTGTACTTCCACTCCCACCTCTTCTCTCCACCATACAGGCAAGAATGGGGGGAGGGAGCGCTGACCCCCAGAGTCCACACAAAGAGCTTTGGACAATAAAGAAGGTCGACTCTTTCTATACAGACCTGCCTTTGTGCTCCGTGTGGGGCTTGATCCTTGCGGCCCCAAGAGCTCAGTAGATGCCAGGGAGATAGATGTGGCGTGTTAGCCTCATCCAGGGCAGCAGCTGAGCCACTTTCACACACGCAGGCAGGTACAGCCCAGCCTGGTAACAGATGAGAGCCCCTGGGGAGCCCTCAACTATGGAGAATGAAAAATCAAAAGGAACCATATTGGACACAGATACAAAGGGAGTCCCCTGCTCCTTTTCTCTCCTCCCTTGTTCCCTTTCGCCCCTTCCTTAGGAAACATCAATGAATGTGGAAAGCTGTCTTCCCCCTGGAAGCATTTGAGTGCACTGGGACTCCAGATGCTATTCTATGCAAATGGTATCCACTCTTTCCTGCCTGGGGAGATGCACTTGAGCCCATCTGCATATCCATTTTCTTCTGGCTTTGCTGGGAGGGAAGGCAAAGCCAGAGTGAAAACCCTTTCCAGACAACTGTCTCCTGGCTTCACTCTGGTTGAGTGGAAATGTAATCCTGTGGAAGGGTGGACAGGCTGCTGTGGCTGCCCGTTTTGGGGTATCAACACCAGAATCTCGGATGGGAGGGCTGGGTGTAGAGATGTTAGGGAGCAAGGCCCAGAAGGGAATCAATGAAGCACTCAGGAAAAGCTTTAAAAATATTAGGTGTTTCTGTCAAATTAGTAAGTAGAGGGTAAAGGTATTTGAAAAAGTTTGGCCCCAAATTTATCTAAGTACTTTCAATGTAACATAATTACATTTTATATTTCACTGTGAAAGGTGACCCACCTCTACTTTCCCTATTTGTTTTTAAAGTACAGCAGTATGATTTAAGTTTTTGTTGTTGTTGCTTGTTTTACATTACCTCTTTATGAGGTAAAACCAATTCAATCATTCTACTTGCATGACTTTGAAATTTTTTAAAAAGTACAGAATGAGGACTCCTTAATAGGATGTTGAGGTCATAAATTGTGATTGTGAAATTAAAACACAGTTCCAGCTTCAAAGAGGATTCCAGGAGTTTCAGAGTTGGCACCTCACTGACCTGGAATCACACTTAGAGCTCAATCTCAGATAATGGTCAAACAAACTTGATATATACTAGAATGTTTAAGAGATATTTAGAAGTATTATATGGCTGTTGCACATATTTGCCTCTTTATTAAATATGTATTGAACAAATATCCTGATGAAATGCGACACATGTATACTACATTTAACATTTCAATGTAGGATAATCTATACTTTATTTTGACACTTCTGTTAGCACCATTGGTTTGCCATTCTAGGCTGATGTTATATTCATCCTTTAAAGAAAATCAGGACTTCCTTTACCATATTTATCTTCAAGTACACACACACACACACACCTTCAAGTACACATACACACACACACACACAGAATTCTAACTATGTCTTTTATTTATTTTTAGAGAGAGAAGAAGAGAGAGGAAGATAAAGATAAAGATAGAAACATTGATGAGAGAGAAACATTGATTGGCTGCCTCCTGCATGCTCTCTACTGGGGATGGAACCCACTACCTGGGCCTGGGCCTGATGGGGAATCCAACTGGTGACCTCTTGGTGCATGAGACGACGCCCAATCCACTGAGCCACACCAGCCAGGCCAACTATGTCTTGAAAACAATTTCTATCAGGTAGTTTGTGACATGTAAAAATCCCTTGTGCTAAAATTGAAACACAAATAATGCTTTTATTAAGGACCAGCCTACATGACCTTTCATATGTATACATAATTCTGATGTCAACACAGCAGTGTAGTGACTTTTATGCTTGTTTGCTTTTTCCTTCTTAGAGACACAATCATAGTTAAGAACAGAGCCCTGAAAATGGTGGTTTAAAAAAAAAATTCAAGTTCAGGTCCCAACTCAAATTAAATAATGATAGACTAATCTAAAAATACAAAGTATGGACCACATGTGTTCCCTTCCATACCCATGGCAGACATCAACAATCAATCATGACACTTTATACATTCTTGTAGTACTGCCCCATGATGGACTGAATTCAGAAACAAAACACTCCCTTTTTCAATGAGCATAGCAGTTTGCCGGGGATGAGTACAAATGCTGGAGGAAGGTTTTATACTCATTCACAACTGGGACGAAACTGGCTGGATCATATCTTTCAAAAGTGTGCCTAGAGGCAACTGAAAACAAGAGGAAGATTTAAAGCTTGATGCCTCCTAGACATTAATTGGAAGTAAGTGGGCGAGTCAATACAAATGAAGCCACCTGCCTGCAAGACATGTATTTAGAGAAAGGATTTATGCAAACTGTCTGATTGTCTTTTGCTGTGGATACCCACGGAGTTCCCAAAGCAAGGAATTGGTGAACTTCTGGTGGGCAGCCCAGAGCTTGGCCATAGTACTCTGTTCAGGAAGCAACTGTTGGGGTTAGGGAACACAGACTTGGGGTCAAAAGAGACTGATTTGAGATATTGCTGTGTCACCCCTATGTTACTTATCCCCTGGGTCTCCGTCTTCAATTTCATAAGTAATAATACTTGTTTAGGAGGATTGTCATGAGAGTCAGCATTAAGGCTCTACATAAATGGTGGTTCTCTTCATTGCTATGTGCCTTATAGCAGTCATCACTATGCTTCTCCAATTTTACTTTTATACAATAAGGGTGAGACTCACTGCCTTACTGGAATATTATGTAGCTTACTAGATAATATCATTCTGCTGGTTTTGCAAAAAACAAAATCTTAGAAAAACTACATTTTGTCAAAATATTCAACAAAGATAATTTGTGATTGGATTAAAATCATAACCTACATGTTCTAGCCTCCCTTTTCTTTCTGAAATCCTAAAAATACCAGATTTTTTTTTTTAAAAAAAGACTAACAGATCTGGGAAATAAGAAGTGGTATCTTAGACAGATTATAAATTCTGAAGATACCATAAAAATTAGGAAAATCAAAAATAAAATTGGATTTAGAGAGAAAACCAAAGACCAGAAAATATATATGTAGGGATTAGTTCACAATGTAAGAGTAACCTTGAGGGTGCTCCCCGCTTGAACCTGGCAACTATGAGGAGCTGAATGAGGCCTTTGGATGGTTGATACCTTGATATTGGACTTCTAGTATCCAGAATTGTAAGAAAATAAGTTTCTATTGTTTAAACAACCCAGTCTGGGGTACTTTGTTATGCCAGCCCTAACAAACTGATATACCTGGATGGAGTTAACCATGGGTAGAGGGTTTGACTGAGGTAGAAGGGATCTCATAGGGGTAGTCCTAGGCCAGACTTCCATGTGCTCATGTAAAAGGAACATTTGATAGACATGGAAGGAAGAGGCCAAGTAGCAAGGAGCTGCTCCTTTGTAGGTACTAGGAGGGACAACAGAGGCCGGTTTCTTGGGTGGTACTTCTAAATATTTAGGAAAATACCTTCATTCCCAGGAGACACAGAATTGCATAGTGAGTAAGGGATTGGATCCAAGTGGAGAAGATTAAACTAGTGAGGATAAAAACCACAATGAGTCAGGAGACCCAAGAATCCTGCTGAAGTTGTGCTGATTTCAGCCTTCCTGTCATCTTGCTGATACCACATCATCAATTGATGGTGCACTTTGTCTGAGCTCTGAACTATGACTCCAAATGTCCAGATAACGTATAGTCATGAGAACCCGTGTCCACCTGAACCTAAGGAGCCTAGCCAGGCCCAGCACTCTGACCCATGAACAGTACGGGTGGATAAGACTTACTTCAACAAACTTCATAAGGACTTAACCCAGGAGACTTGCATTAAGGAATCGCCATCACTTGCTGTCCCCCACCCTTACCAGCATTTTTAGAAATACATACTCTGGAAAGCATAAATCCCTTGGATTTCTCCCCTTATAGTCACTCTGATGTAAGAGTACAGAATAGAGCTTAATTAATAGAGGGAATATAATTACCAAATATAACAAAGTCTTATAAGTCCCCACGTCCCTCAGGGTATCAGTATCATTATAAAACTGCAGTCACAGGAAAGGAAAGAAAAGACCTGAGAGGTTTTCTGATGCCAGAACCCTCTAGGCCAGTGATGGCGAACCTTTTGAGCTCGGCGTGTCAGCATTTTGAAAAACCCTAACTTAACTCTGGTGCCGTGTCACATATAGAAATTTTTTGATATTTGCAACCATAGTAAAACAAAGACTTATATTTTTGATATTTATTTTATATATTTAAATGCCATTTAACAAAGAAAAATCAACCAAAAAAAATGAGTTTGCGTGTCACCCCTGACACGCATGTCATAGGTTCGCCATCACTGCTCTAGGCCTCTCTGTCATTCTCCATTGTTTGTGACATAGTCCAAAGTGTTTCAAGTCTTTTTCTTCTGACAATGGGCAACGCATTCCAATTCACTCTTGGTTTCTTATTGGAAAAACTCTGATCCCCATTTTCCCTCCCAACTTTTCTTGTTCCTAATTTGGTTAAGTTGTTTTAATATTCTCCATTAGTATGTAACATCTAAGAGTTTATGTACTGATTAATGTTCTTGAAGTTTTTCTAATATTTCCATTGGATTTGCTCAATAAATGATCAAAAAGGATCATATCTGTCTCTATATTTTAAAAGAATATGTCCTTTTCAGTAAGATCAAAGTTAAGCTATAATTCAACATAAAAAAATGTTTAGAGTAAAATAGATCAATTCCCCCTGGTCTTCTTTTTCTTTGTTGCTGCTGATATTTCTGTATTCTACAGTTTTCCAAAGGAATTAGGAGGAAATGTGAACCGGAGTTCCTACTTGTGTTCTCACTGCCTTGTTCATCTCCTCAACTTGCTGAGACAGAAGGAAAATAAGGAGGGGTGGAGTGGAGAAGACAAGAGAGATGAGGGGAGAGAGAAAGGGAGAGAGGGAGAGGGAGAGGGAGAGAGAGAGGGAGAGAGAGAGAGAGAGAGAGAGAGAGAGAAAATGAGAATAAGTGGAGATGATGAAATAAATATATAAGGGAGTAATATATGGGAACCAAAAGAGACAGAAATGAGTCATTAAAACTTTTACTTCATCTTATATTTACTTGCTAGAATATAAGCATAGAGATTGGGTGCTTTTACTAGGGTAAGTGTGTGGCGGGGGTCGTGTTATTTTTAGCCAGGATAGATAACTCCTTGGAGCGCTTAGCAGCAGGCTAAACAAATTGTCTTAACTGCCTTGAATGCTCTGAGCAAAGTTGCCATTTTTATTCATGGGCCTCTGAGCCATGGCTCCCAATGGAACCATGAAGATTAAATAAATTATGTCTCCAATCATTAGTGAGCCTTTCTCTTTTTTTTTTCTTCATGGAAAAGGGAGCCTGCAGTAATGCTGTGGACAGAATCTTAGCTTTATATTGGACAAAAAAGGATTTTGTGCACATCCCTGTTTTGAAGCAAGCGGG
Organism: Myotis lucifugus; assembly: GCF_000147115.1. Lineage (NCBI taxonomy): Eukaryota > Metazoa > Chordata > Mammalia > Chiroptera > Vespertilionidae > Myotis > Myotis lucifugus. The sequence continues at coordinate 11,525,698 of NW_005871059.1, read as the reverse complement.
CTATGCAGTGGAGTGAAGATGGTGCCTGGGCCCAATCAGCCCATCTAGCAGATGGGGTATGGCCAGGGCCAGGGAAAGGGGATGAGGGGCCAGCTGGTGACTTCAAACAGGGATGCTCATTCTCCTGCAGCAGCTAGGCCCTGCTTCCGCTACAAAGGGAGGGAGAAGTGGAAGGGAGCTCCTCTGCGTCCTCATGGAACATACTTTCTGACAAGGTGAGAAGAACAAAAGCCTGCCTAGCGTTACCGGAAGAGATATCCACTCCCTGCAAGGACCCAAAGTGCTTTACTTTGTGGTAATTTGTGGCTTTATTTTATCACTCCAGACCAAGGCCCTCTATGCATCTCCTCACCCCTTCAGTCTGGTGTTGATCTTAAGCCTAGACCAACAATCAGAGTCAGCAGGGAAATGGGAAATCTATTCTGAAAACTGCCACTTTCCTCGGCTCTCCACCCCCCTCCCCACCTTCATCCTCCTCCCAAAGTTTTGTTCTCCTGTTAGATGTCAAGTTGATGATTTTAACTCCCAGATGTGTCATGCTCAGTTAGTGAATAACAGACTGTCAAATAGAGCAATAAATCTTCTTGCTCAGTGGCTGCTGTGCAGAGCCGCCATGCCATAGCACTCACATACCCACTAATTCTGTGTGATGAGTGAGGCTGGCGGCAGCCTCGTGTTCTCCAGGGACTGGTATCAAGGTGCAAACATATTGAGATGGGATGATTGCTGGATCAGTCCTGCTTTGCTGGCCACGAGGTTCATGACTGGAAATCCAAAGGCAATCTGCCATGTGAGCACTGCTAATTATGTTGGCTCAATGCCTCTTTGGAATCTCTCTCCTTCCTGAGAATCTGACAACTTTTTCAGAGAATAGCATGGTCCTGGCAAACTGGTGGTTTGGATTGTTGTGTGAGGTTGTTTTCTAATGCTGGGGTTCCTTTATTAGGTAATTAGAGGTGGAGCTTTTTATAATCCACTTCCCCAAGGATGAACCATCTAGATCACTGGGGATTTCTCTTCTCTTAGGTTGGCTCCTTAGCCAGTCCTTTGGAGGGAAAGCATTGAGTTGGCTTTCACAAGGACCAGGAGATGGAATCGAAAGGACTCATGGGATCCAGCCAAAATATTGCTAGCTTCATAGCCCTTCCACAGTTGTATTTTTCCTTATTCTAGATTCTGAGATTGTCTCCAGGGAAGGGAAACAAGAGTTACCTATTGCCATATGTGCTACTAATTGATTATGACCTAAAATGGTGACAGGATGAGAATTCTGTGCATATCTGGGTGGAAAGTAAGAACTATTTAGAGCTCTTATCTGAATATCTCTCAGAGTATGGCTTTCACTCAATGGCTAAGAGCAGAGACTCTAAACTGGCTATTGGGGTTTGAGTTATAGTTAAACTGAAATATATAAATATATTGAAATTATAATCCTTTTATCTTCTGCATGCTTGATTCTTCTTAGTGTAGAAATAAGGGGAGGAAATCTCTAGATATTCAATAGCATGCCCCTGGAAATTTAACTTAGAACTATGTGACCACTCACAAGTCACTCAATTTCAAATTCTGGTTCCATTTCAGTCTTAATGACTTGCCCAGATTCATATAATTTCTATTTTATGGACTCTTGTTTATTCAACATTGTGGCTTCTGCTTGTCTTTGGAGAAAATCAGAGAGAGAGGGAAAACAAAGTGCTCTCGAGAAGTAGTAAATTTAAATGGAGAAAGCCAAAACAATTGTCTCTCCAAGTTTTGATTGCAATCAGTGTTTACAACCTTCTCTCTCTCCAAGTATATTATTAAATATAAATATTGCAAAATTGGCTTGCTTAAGTTTAATCTTCTCTTAGTTCCTCTGAACTTATAAGACACTTGGAATAAGAGAATTTATTCAAGTATTAATTGTGAGAGTAAATAATTGGAAGGGGGAAAATGTCCATTAAGAGGGAACTCATCAAATACATATTATTCAATCCCATTAAAAAGATATGACCTGTGTCTCTAGATTTTAACATGGAAGGTGATTTTCTACCTCTGACCTCGTCTTCCACCACACTCTCCATTGCTTCGGTGCTATAGTCACACTAGTCTCCTTTCGATCCCTTACACATGCTATGCTTATTGTCACCTCAAGGCCTTTATATCTGCTCTTCCCTTTGCTTGGGGCACTCTTCCCTGAGATTGTCATCCAGTTGCCTCTTCCTTATCTTTTCAATATTTACAGACATGGCCTCCTTAAAGAGGGTTTCCCTAACCACCTAGGTGAAGTGTCTGCGTTTCCTCACCCCATACCCAGCAATCTCCCTATCTTCTTCATAGCTTTTCCCATTCTGCAATTACTTCACATGTATTCTTATTTATAAGCTGTATTGTTTGTCTCCTGCCTTTAGAATACGTTATCTTGGGTTCGGGTCTCAGTCAACTTTGTCCACCACTTTATCCCCAGTGCTTGGAAAAACCACCTTGCAGGGAGTAGGCACTTGATTGATATTTGTGAATACATTAATAAAAGGAACCCATGAATATCATCATGGGGAGGTTGCTTATGCTTCCTGTTTCCTCATCGGTGAGAAAAGAATAAATAGCACCTACTTTATGATGATGTAAAAATTTATTGTTGTAAAAACAAGAAAGTGGCGATGGACTCAGATATAGTGCCTAGCACATAGCAGCTGTTTCTTTCTTATCTTCTCTCCTGATTTCTCAGCTGTGTTCCATAGCTCTGAATGGAATAGAAATGCTCCTCTCTCCCTACAGCCCTAAGTTACCGTACTCGTGTAGTACATATAAACATCATTCTGCAAGTTTAAGTAGGCAAAGATATAAGGTATTTTTAATATTCAATTTAAGTTTTATCATGAGCCTGCACTTCTTTTGGGTGGTGTAGATTTATCTCAGCCAACTGATGTTTTATTATTATTATTTTATGATTTACTAAACAGCCCATCTTTTCCTGTTTATTTGTAGTTCCCTTATACATACAGTCATTCTCTGAGCTATCTTTTCAATTCCATTGGTCTATTAGTCTGTTCTTGAACCAATATCATGGTGTTTTTTATTTCTGTGGCTTTATCATACACATGATATTTGATAGGATAAGTCTCTCTCTTTTATAAAAGTTGATTTCACCATTTGTGAACCTTAATTTTTTTCATATGTCTTAGAATGAGTTCATTAAATCCCAACTGAGGTTTTAAACTCTCCTTTCCACTGGACTGTGTATAAATTTCAAGGAACTTACAGAGTGCTAAAACTGGTAGGAGCCAATCAACTCATGGTGTTATCATTGTTCACCGAGCTATCCCTTTTCCATTTACTGCAAAGGAAGTGGAGAGATTTTAGGGACATTTGGGAAGGGGAACAGACCACACATGCTTATAGGTATACATGAAGGGTTAAGAAAGGGAAAGTGTGAAGAACAAATTTTAGTTAGGTAGCTTGAGCAACTAGATGGATAAGGCTGTCATTTGCTGTAATATGGAAGAAAGAAGAACGAACAATAAGGGATTTAATTCTGAACATATTAAACTAGAATTGTGTTTGTGGCAGCCAGGCAGAGTTATCCAATAAGTGGTTGGAGTTACACAACTAGAGTCTGGAGCTCAGGGAAGAGATGTGAGCTGGACAAGTACCACCTAAAGGAAACACGTACACAAGAGAAGGAACAACTAAGTCAATAGTGACAAGTGCAGTAGTTAGATGGACCTTAAAAATAAATATTTGTATGATTTTTTAAATCATGCAAAACAAGAGACTCTATTAATATCTCACTTTATTTGTCTTACACTACTAACTGGCAGCACTCTGCCCAGCCTCTACTCAGGCCTGCCTTTGCTTCCTGGGAAGGTGAGGAGTGGTCATCACTGAGCCCTGCAGCATGATCCACCTCCCATCATCTGGTAAATGCTCCTCAACCCAAACTATCCTCACATCAATGGTTTATATTGTCAACAAATGTTCTGAAACAAAAATCATATAGAAGTATAGCTTCTTATGATTTCTAAATGCCAGATTACAAACATCTGTTGTGCTAGGCCTATCTCAAAGCGATAACTCAGGAAAAATCCATCATGAACATTCTCTGAAGGCCCAGGCAAAAAGAAAATGGCAGAATCTCTAACCCCCAGGATCAGGATCCTCTCAAGAGGTAAATTCAGCCTTCAGAATATGTTATCTTGAGCCCATGAGGAAGGTAGAGAATTTTTCTACTCTGACTTCTGTAGGTCAGAGAAATGGGCTGATTGTGCATAAGCTAAGGAATGTGAGCGCCTTATGGACTGCCTAGGATTCTGCGGGTCCTAACAAACCAAGTGCTCACAGTGTATGCCCTTTCCCAGGCCACGTGCCTCCCACACCCATCTTGTAGAAGAAGGGCTCTTACTCAGGACAGGAGCGTGATCACCATTTGTGCCCTGGAAAGTATTCTTCTTACAAATGGAATCCTTGTGCCAAGAAAACATGGGTAGCATTGTTCTTCTATTTTTCTCCCGCTAGATCTACTTAGGAGGAGAATTATAACAGATGGAAGACAAAATACATTGGTTTAAAGTCGATTCAAATGTAATCTGTTAGTATAAATAATGCCTAAAGGTGTCACTTTAGGGCAAACATACAGTTACTTTTAAGAAAAGAGGCTCAGGAAGACTAAATTCACCCCAAGACTCTAAAGCTTGGAATGCATTTGGAGAAAAGTGGCTTAGTTTTTCTCACCCCCAGGATAAATCATGTTGTCATGGTTCCAGGTTTTGTTTTGTTTAGTTTTGCGATCATTCAGTTTAGGGCTTGTACCCTAGGGTTGTATCCTGGTTCCACCAGGAGAGTTGAGCAAGTATCATTTTGAGTGAGGCAACATATGGCCAGGTACTTCGTTAGCTATTGTGTGCCTATGCATATGTGTGTCAGCCATATGTAATGCACACATACACACGCACGCACACACCATCGTTTCAGTTCTAAATCCAACCTTCTGTAAATTAAGTGAGCCGAGAGAGTTGGAAAGACAGCAGCAGCAAAAGGCTGGAGCTTGCAGCAACTGCTTCAAGCTGCATATGACATAAAACTGGATTATAATGTCATTCACTAACTGACAGATCATTTAGTGTCTTGGAAGAGCCTGTTTTCACACTGCTGAAGCTCTCACAGGGGAATTCCGTGTGGGCTCCTTATTGTCAGAGCTATTTTTCACCCAATTTGTTTCCAAATGATGTCTAACCTGAGGTCTTCCCACTGAGAGAGGTTTAAGCCATGATTAATGAGGAGTGTTTGGCCAGGCCCACCTGGGAAATGGCCCATCTGCAAACTCAGGTAAGATGGGGAGGCCTACAAGGCATCAGCTTGTGAATGGCAGGCAGCTTCCCATGGCTCGAGGCCTTCTCACAGCAGTGGCAAGGTGTTAGGTATTAGCGGCATAATGTTTCCGGAGTGCTGGAGATAAGTGTCACTCTTGCTATTTTTTTTTTCCTGAGCTGGTCACGAGGAAGTGCTATTGGTCTTGGTATTAAAAGAAAAATTCCCTGTTTCTCAAATTCATTTATTGTCATAAGCTTTCATACACATATGGCAATAAAACCCAATACATATGACACAGAGACATGGCTTTGTCTCAAAGAATAAGATTATTAAGCAAGCAGAACTTAGATATAGAATACTGCGAACTGTTTGGACCTGGTACATGAACCTATATGATCATCTTTTATTTTGTGTACCTAAAATAAATCGTTCTTTGTTATATTCAAATGTACCTGGTAATTATTTTTAAATGAATCATTTCCTCTGTGAAATCAATATTGGAATGTATTTGTTTTTCACCAGCTAGTGGATAGTATCAATCCTCTAATAACTTGAATAATTTAGAATCTTTGAAAAGGGAGAGCCTTTCACTCAAAGAATAGAATAATGAAAACATGCAGAATACAAAACCACATTTGTGCTAAGATAAAATTATATAAACATGAATTGAATAAAGAATTCTAGATTCTTTTAAAATAGCTAATTGAAAAAAATGAGTGAGTCTGTGGAACATAGTCTTTCTTCCTCACCAAGCTCATTCCTTCTCTCATGCACATTCTAGGCTCTCTTTCTCTCTCTCTCTAGACTGTCATTAAAATATGACATCCCACAATTCCGTCTGTCAGGACTAAAATCTAACTGATCCAACGGTCTCCAAATGAAACAGATTGTTTGCTAGGAACATTTATGACCCATAAAGAGTGAGAGCTTATCCTGGCAAAACAATCCTTCTTGTAAACAACCAACATTCCCTGAATCTCACCAGCTGACTTTGCATCCATCTATTTCTCACTTGGCGCTTGGCTTCATCCAAAGATTCTTTAATGGCATTTTGTACCCAACTATAGGGTAAAAGTCACTTTTCATTGAGTGGTTCTACATTCAGACACCAAAACAATCCCACACTTTCTTTAACTACTTCTGTTGCCAGCAACATGTTTACCATGATTTAGATGTCTATTATACGCATGAATGACTTGTCTACTTAATTTCATCAAAAAAATGAACCTTCATAAGTGGCACAGATGCTGGTATGATGGTAATCAAATTAGTTTTTGGACAGGTTTATGGCCACTTGCTGTCAGTTAAGCTCTCTTTGGCTATCTTCACTCCTAATACAGTTTTGATGGTGATTAATGGCTCCATTAATACATGGTTTGTGTTATGATAGACCTAACATTATGGTCTCATTTTCTGACTACAGATGACATTATATTTGGTAAGATTCAGGTCCACAACATATTAGCATCTAACGCCAACATCTAATGACAAAGTGTTACTTTTTTGGGCCTAGTGTATATTTAAGTCCAACCAAGATGAGCATTCTGTTTGTGCCAAAACTTTTTGTTTAAGTTAATATTCCATTCTGTGATCTTTTTCTTTCCCTTTCTTTGTTACAGGAATATTATCCCCCTAAATTATTCTCGCTAGCCCAATGTTCTATATATATATCCTTTTCACTTCTAGTCTTCCCTGCTTCCACTTCTAGATGCTTTAAATCTTTGTTGTATATAAACTTTTAGCATTTTATTCAAAATTTTTCATTTTTTGCCTGCTTAAATATTTTTTTAAAAACCTCTAATTATATATTCTGCTAAAAATCATTGTCTTTTAACATTTTTCTTCCAGACAGTGCCTGTCATCCCATTCACAGCTCTTCCATCCTATTTCTTATATTCTTTTAGGAGTGAATTTTAAATTGAAGTCTCTTGTGAGCAGCACAAGTTTATTTGCATTTGTACAACTGGGCTGCTAAAAGGATGAGAACAAAATGGGAGCCTTGTAGGCTAAACTACGGTAAACACATTTGGATTGTTTACACAGCTTTTTTATGTTTAAACAAACATGTTTTTTTATAATGAAATTGAGTTTCCTCCTGCCCATATTTGATTTTATGTTCATCTGTGCACTTGCCTAAACTCCACCCACTTGCTGCTATGCAAATACAGATTATGCAAATTTTTGTTTTGAATTGGGTGAACTGAGCAGATGCCCATTTCAGCATAAACAGTCTTCAGAAAAACGGCTTGAATAGACAAGTATCATTGTAAAAATACCTAAATGGACATTACTGTTTCTTTTCACACTGACAAAAATGTTAAGGTTGTTTATTTCATTCTTATAAGGAAAATCTAAGGTCATTTCATAACAAGGTTAAGTGATAAAATTCAATTTCTCATTTAATAGCAGGACTCTAGACTAGGCCGCGTCTACTACAGTGGATCTTTGAACCTATTAATTTATTGTAATCCCCCCTTCACTTAAGTAAATATGATCCCAGCTGTCTAGTAAATTACCTTTATCTAACACTGGCATCTCTGTTGGTGGAGGGGGTTTTTAGTTGTTACTACATGCATTTTTCAATACAAAATGGCTTCATCTGTATTTATTTATCTATTTATTTTCAAACCACTTTGAGGTATGATTGACATACAAAAACTCTATGTATTTAATCTCATTATTTCTGTAAGGCCTCCCTGGGACTCTCTCACCTGACCTCTCATTTTCCAGAACTCCTGTGGCATTTTTCTGTACCTTCACTTGGCATTTATCATACATTCCTTGAGCATTTTTTATGATTTCTATAAGTTTTATGCTTGATACCCTAACAATATGGTAAATTCTTTGAGGTCAAGACTAAATCTTCTTTGGTACCTTCCTCCCCTGAGCAATGAGTACTCACCACAGAACTTCCACCCCTGGCAAAGTCCAAACTACATGTCGATTGGAATATATTGTGGTTTCATGTATATAATTCAACTTCCAAAAGCATTTTATAATGTTAGTAGGTTGGTCGCTGGCAGGTTTTAAGGAAATTTGGCTACTCAGAGAGATTGACTCAGATCCTAATCCTGTTCCTCCGTGATGTGCCAATTGTGTCAGAATTAATGTTCTGTTTAATTCATTCTCTGTCACCAAAAATTTACTTCTGGGGTATAGATTAGGTTCAGTTTCATTAAATCTGCCTTACTAAGCCAGTCTCTATGATGCAACAAGGAATCTATAAGCTAGTATTAAACTCCTCCAGGAAAATACTCCATTCTGACACTCTTTGAATTCTATTCAAATCCCTAAAATAGACTGGTTCCTGGACTCTCTACAGATGCAGTCAGTAAGTCACATTAGAGATTATAGGTAAGTTTCAGACCCACTACAGTTATGAGCTGGTGATTAATCTAAAAGAATCAGTCTGCAATCAGGGAAATCTTTATTCAATAAAAGCTTTCCCCTTGGAATACAAAACAAAAATGTGTTACTTTGGCTCTACCCTACCAAACAATGCCAATATCAACCAAGAAGTAAGAGACAAAATTTCCAGTCAGGCCACTCTGTCTGTAGCAGCAAGCCACAAACTGAACCGTGACACATCAAACAATGGCAGTGGCCTTCTTCTTTTGTGGAGACCAGGTCTTGAACCTGTCAAAATGTCATGCATGAGTGAAATTTGCAATGCGAAAGTCCTAGAATGAAGTTAACTCACCAATACTTAAGCAATGGCTGCTACCATTCTCTGTTAACCTGAATGTGTCTATATCACATCAAGAAACCCCAAAAAGAGTATTTTCACTTGAGTGAAAAGAGGGCAGATAGGGAGGGCCTCTTAATAAACACTGTTCCACCAACCTTATTGCAAATGACAAGACTTGTAAGATACTGACAATTGCAAAAGATCTGAGTTTCCTTCATGGGCAAGCAGGCTCCAGCCAGGTTTGAGTGTTAAGATACTTCTGACTCTGAGATTGAATAGTAGAGTCAAGGGAATTTGGAAAGATCAAATTAAAAAATGAAGCTGAAGGTCAAGGACACTATAGTCAAGGCAAAGCATCTTCCTGAAAGAATTATACAGAGAGAGAAAGTATAGGAATGAAACCATGGTATAGCAACCAGAGATATCAAGGGAAGCTAGCAGGCACTAATGATTGGATAGCAGGAGGCTTGAACAGTTTCCTAAGTCTCTAGAATGTTGACAGAGAGCTTTTATGGGGACCCAATGAGTCACTCATGAGTGGAAAGGAAATGATTAAAGGTGCTGAGTCAATGTGGACATGAGTATTGATTTTGCCTTCTGATATATTTCCAATTCCCTGTTCATATCCCTTCATTATTCTTCAAAAAACTCAACTTCAGAGATTCATTTGGATCCCAATTCTTTCTGTCACCTTCTTAGGAGCAAAAATATTCCTTTATCTTTTTAGATGTTGTAAAAAAATTCACTTATAATCTAACCTTTGAAAAAAAAGACATTTTTCTTCAAACTTGTCAAATATTACTCATTTTCATAATATGTGACTATTACTTCATTCATCCAATCTTTTCAAAGCATTTGTTGAATTTGTAAAGTAGCGCATTTTGGCAAGATCAAAAAATGACCCTTTGACCAAAAGGTACCATTTCAATCTCAGTAGTCTAGGAATCTACATGCATAGCATTTTGTAGGATATTTTGTTAGTCTTAATCCTGAACTTTCTTCCTCTTGCATTAACATTATGCTATCTACCACATGGAAAGTTATTTATTAACTTATTCTAATACTGTTTTTCTGTTTTACTATTGTTAACATCTGTTCTTTTGAAAAAAATATCTTTATTTCTCAAACTCCAAGCTTTATTTACCCAAAACCTGTGTGATCATATTGACCCATGTCACTCCAATACATTTAATTTTTAAAAAGGTTTATTTCATCAAGTTCTAACATATTTTGCCATTGACAAGTGATTTTACCTGCTTCACATAAGAAGGTCAGTGACCATTACACCAAAGAAGAAACCTCACGCATCCAGAGCGCCACAAGTAAATTCATATTTCAAAGGCCACGCAAATCTGGAGTAACAAAAGCTTTCAGTTTAGTCTAAGAGGTATCTTTCTTTTTACCTATATTAATTTGGAAGTTAATGGGTGAAAACTCTTATTTTTTCTGAAGCAGCTATTTTTTTAATCCATTAAAAAACAAACCCAGATGGCTTGAGTTTTAAAAACACCCACAGATCCAATTATTTAACGACTTCCTCGTTAGTAGTTGCTGGTCTTCTCACCTTCCTATGCAAACACACATGAGGATCTGCACCAACTTTCACTAGCCCAGGCAAAACTCCAGGTATTTTCTTTTGCTGACATTCACCTATTTCTTAAAAAATGATAGGTAAGCAAGATTTAGAACTTGAACTCACAAAAAAAGTTTTAAAAAGCAGTGCTAATTAAAATCCTCACCTACCAGTAAGGTAAGGGTCTAGTGCTAGCAGAGAGGCTAAAGGACAAGCAGATTCAGGCTTTAGCCATTTGCTTATTAACGCGTCACCACACAAAACAAAAACAGGTTCACACACAGCTCACCATAACTCAAATCTGCAGGGAAAAATAAAAATGGGGGGGGGGACTTAAATGTCGAACCACATGTGTTATCATTATTAGGAACTCAGCATTTTTTTCTCCTCCTGGATGTGTCTCATGCCACATCCCACATGCCCTCAGAAGGAACCCTGATTGAGGGAGTTAGTGGTACGGAGTTTAGCATCAGAGCTGCAGTTATTGAGTGAGGAATAGTGTCATACAGCCAAAGAGAGGTAAGTGTGGGACTGACGCTCAGGGCTAGGAATTTACTATATATCATTCTGCTAACACACAGGGAAAAGGTATCATTTCAATCTCACTGCTGCTCAACCTGATTCCAAGAAGCAGGCTAGGGTAGTAGGCTGCACACTTGCAGAAAGCATCAGAAAATGGTTCAAGGCCCTGAAGCAAATGAGACTGCACAAATGTATATGAGAACTTGCACTTGAACCACATTAGTGGCCTTGGCCACTGCCAAGTTTCATGTTACTCAACACACAGAAAGAAGAACCACAGTACCAGTTCAGAGTACCCGGTGCTTGTGAGCAGCATGAAAGGCAGATTTCAGCTGGAATTTCCAGACACATGAAATTCTAGTTTCCCCGGTCTAGTCAGAGGCCAGCAAAAGGCTCATAGAGTAGGTGGAGACACCACTAGCCCAGAGTGGTGTTTCAAAAGTGCAACTTTGGGCAGTACAACTTTTTACCCTGATGGTTTTAGAACACATGTCTATTCTCAAATTCCAAAATAGCAGGGCTGTCTAAGAACTTCAGGAGAAGAGACTACCAGGCTGGCCATCATGCAATAGTGGAAAAGAACAAAATCTGCGGTCTTAATCATACCGTTCAAATATGCAGTCCAATTATCATGTAATTATTTATATAAATTACTCTTTAAAACTTTTTAAAAATCGAGTTCTTTCAGAACACAAATTATTTGTTTTTCATGATCTAATCCACTATTCATTCTAACTTTTACTTTTCAAATTCTCTTTTTACTTTTCTTTAAGTTAGAGGTAACATTTAGTTTTGTGATCTGTGATGATTTGCCTCAAACGGATTATTATTAACATTAATTTGTTGTATATGTACAGGATTACATTTAAAACAAGTAGCTCATTTAGAAAGTGCTCTGCCCTATCCAGTTTGGCTCAGTGAATAGAGCATTGCCCTATGGACTGAAGGGTCCCGTGTTCGATTCTGGCCAAAGGGCACATACCTCGGTTGCAGGCTCAATCCTTGGTCCTGGTTGGGGCTCATGTGGAAGGCAACCAATCAATGTGTCTCTCTCACATCAGTGTTTCTCTGTCTCTCCCCTCCCTTCCACTCTCTCTAAAAATAATTCAATGGAAAAATATCCTTCGGTAAGGATTAACAAAACAAAACAAAAAAAATGCTGCTATTGCAAATGTATTTTTAATTAAAATATTAAACACTTTGCTGACATTATGTTTACTGAGCTTTAGAGTAGGGATTTACCCATCTTTACATTCATTAGTTAGAAAAATTTTATTTTTATTTTAAACATTACTTATTTAATACATCTCTTCAAATAATCATTATTTCTTGGGGTCAAAAAAGTCAGTATGCATTATTTAGAACTAGAGTTCCAGTGCACGAATTCATGCATGGGTGGGGTCTGGCCGGCCCACCCCATCGGGAGCAGGGCCAGCTGGGGGGAGGGGCCACAGGCAGTTGGCTGGCTGGCCCCGCCCCCTGGTTGAACTCCCGGTTGAGGGGACAATTTGCATATTAGCCTTTTATTATATAGGATTCTTCACATATATGCATGTTCTATCAAAGTTAATGTATTAGTAGTATAAATGATCCTCAGACCTTGGTCTTGGTTCAGGAGTGGGAGTTGCTGAAGGTGAATTCCGAAGCCAGATATGATGGAAAGGAAGGCAGCCTCCATTGCTCAGACTTCTCCCATCTGGACTATCCACAAACCCCTAAAGCCAGGCTGCCATGCTGGCTGCTGCTGCTGGCTCAGAACGGGAGGAGAGGAAGTGAAGAACATGGCAGGAGACAAAAAGTCTTAAGGACTTTCTGCTCCCTCTTTGTCAAACTGTTGGGGAGATCTATAATGGACATTTTCATTCATCTCTAGCAAGTTTTATGTGTATAATATCAAACTAGAATCTGAATATTGGAATTGCATATTTTAAGCTTTGCCTTTTATCAAAGCATTTCCTTATATTTGTTTACCTTCTATAGACATAGAATGTACTTGAATAAAATTAAAAAAGAACTTTTTAGCATCTTCTACTTGTTTTCTTCTTTTTATTTGTATGTCTCAAAAAATAAAGTTATTACTCAAATGTCTAAAAGAGATCTCATGTTTGTTACTACCCTTTATTAATTTTTTTCTTGAACACATAATTTAACATAATCGAAGTCATGAGTAGAGATTGAAATTATCTTTTTACAATGTAAGAGGTTATTGATGAGAGAATTCACATGTTTAGGCTTGGGTCTTTACTGGCTCCTAGAGTTATCTCTTTGTCCTAAAAATGATGATTACTGAGGACTCAGATGCTAAAGTGTACGAGTATTTTGATATACTGTTAATGTCCAGATCTGTTTATAACCACATGAAATAATTACAATATTTTTTAAAGTCCAGGAAAACCCCTCTCAAATTGGGTTTGACAACAAAAGCTTTAACTTTTGGCACCCCAAAGATTAGTTTTTGCTTCTTCCATTGTTGGTCCTCGTGGTTTCATCTGTAATATGTATAGTGATTGTTTGCAGCCTGGCAACAGCTCAAGGAGTGAGGGGGGCTGGAAGACTAGAGCCCCCTGTTAGTTGCAGTCCAAACTTCAAAGGCTTTGAGAACATTGAACAGACAGGTTTCAGCAGCCGATAAAGCAGTCATGCAAACAAAAGGCAGCTTCCCTCTCACTGAGGTGTCTCCAGATCCAGGGTGATTTTCAACCCACTTTTTTTCTTTTATTTGTGATGAAACTCCTGGCAATGAGAAAGACTCATTCTGCCCACGGTTGTGTGCCCCCTGGATTCGGCATCAGAGGGAGAGATGGGCATTTATGGCACCATAAATCAAGGGATAAACCATACATGAGCAGCTGGCACATGTGCTAATAACTATAATTATTAATCATGTCAATTTCACACCCTTCAAATTTATGCTATGTGCTTTCTGTAGGCAAGCCATCCCTGGCGCCTTGAGCTGTTTATGGTATGAAAATATGATGTGCTGATGGTCTTTGATAATTGTCTTATGACAGTATTGATCTGCCTACAATTGGGTTTGTGGGGCATCGAAGCCCTGCAAAGTGGTTGTCCTTGTCTCCTGGTATATATCATTGTCACACATCCCCCATTGTTAGTGAGTGGCGTGAATTACTTTCAGCATTTGGCCAAGTCTCTAGCTGCTAGGTCACCATTATTCTATCCTTATGTCACTGTGAGGACATTTACTTTGATGTTTCCTTTGTACCTCTTCGAAGGCAAAATCCTTTAACTTCAGGACGGTAGCCTGCAGCAGGGTTTCAAAGAGAAAAGACACTACAGGTTTTGGGGTGGGTGGAGGCCAAAAATTATGAAAAAATGTGCTTCCTCAAAGAAAGGCAATTTTTTACTTTCCCTTCCTTGCCCCTGTCAAGGGTTGTCTGTAGCAGGGGAGGTGTGGAGAAGGGGGAACCGGAGGCTCCAATCAATTGCCAACTCTTGTGTTCATTAAACAGCCCCTTTCACGGCACCCCAAAGTTGCTGCCACACACCAAATTATGAATCTCTGCTTGTGGCACAGATGGTCCAGCTAAGAAATCAGATTGGGTCTGGGTGAGCAGTTACCTGGGGCCAAAGTGGCTAGTTTACTCCAAGTGCGTCAACCATTGTGAAACCCTAATGTATCTTAAAGACAAACCCCTCCAAGACCAAGAACAAAGCAGCACCTTGCTGGTTGATCTGCATATTAATTTGACCTCTTGGCCAATCACCTCTGAGAGGCCCACAAAGGTGCAGAGTGCCTGGGACTCTCCCCACTTGTTTGGAGTTCTGCACAGCCCTCATTGGGCAGTGCCGAAATCACTCCTGCTGTCTCTACAGCTGCTCTGTTCCAATGACCCCCGGAAGGTTCTGGGGATTGTTAGAAGAGATTTCTATTAATCAACTACAAACCGACTGTTACAATTTCACACTTTTTTTCCCATCATTTCACACATTTAATGAATTTGGTGTCTTTTAAATTCAAAACATTTACAATCAGGCAAAAAAAAAACCACAAAAAAAACCACAAAAAAGCCCCCCCCCCCCCAAAAAAAAAACCCTCTTTAACACAATAGGCAGCAGCAAGACAGCAAATGCTTGTCAAGCCTGAGTTCTTGAAACCTGCAGTTTAGCTAAGGCCCAGGTCATTACCAACATTGTTACCCTGCAACATTTCAGTCAATCATCGCCTAGGAAATGTAGAAGTTGTCTGAAGTTTCAGTTTGTTTGCTGTTAGTGGGATTATTTCAGGGCGTTTTTTCCTAGGCCAGACTGGAGTTCAAATGTAAATCGTGCCTTCCTTAAAACCAGGTCAAAGAAAACAAAAACTCAAGAGCAGCCCGAGACTCAGCATTTCCTACAGAGAAGGGCTTCAGGCGCTCTTAGGAGAGTGTAGAGTCAGCTTGACTCTTCCTGCTCCACATCCTGCCTTCCCCAGGCTTCCCCAGGCTACAGAAGTTGAGTTTCCCCGGGCTCTAAGAGCTAACATCCAGGTCTGGCTCACAAAGATGCAGAAACTTCCAAAACAAGGAACATCAATAACAATGTGTTTGCTTCTTAATCTCTAAACCCAGAATGGCTCATTTCTCCACGGTAAACTAGACCGTGGTGTGGTGCGAAAAGCCCTGACTGTCCACCAAAGCTTTAATTTTCTCAGAGGGTTTCTCTCCCCAGCTGGCCTGGTACCTCTGCTAGAAGATAGGGGCCTGGATTGCTCTCTAGCAACCCCTGCTGGTTGACACTGAACACCAGCGACTAACCCAGAGGTGTTAGTTCATTCCCACCAGAAGGGTTTCAGGGTTCCGGAGACCTAGGAGCACAGGGAAAACTGAGTGAAATAACAGGGTAAAAGCATTTAGCGTTCACCTTTGCTAAATTACCACGAGAAGAAGAATCAACTTTGATTAATGTTCGTATTTGGTGTGATGGACATAATAGTCTATCCCTCTGTGAAAATGTATATACTATTTTCTGTAAGTCATTAGATTTCATTGCTAATTATAAGCTACTAAATACAAAACTCCCATTTAAGAGTGATTAGTTTTATCTTCCTTTGCTTTTACCTTCTCTCTGTTTTTAAAGTCTGGCTCTTCCTCGGGGCTACATTAAGACATTCGAGGTCCCTGGGCACTTTTTCCTTGGTGGGCCCTACCCACTAAAACAATATCACCATATTATTATACAGCTTTAAAAATGTCAACATTTTTCTCTCTCTTTTAGGAAAAATATAATAGGTTTTCGGAGCTCCTGAAAGCATGGTGGGCCTGGTGCCTGCTAATGGAGAATGCGGCCCAAGGGCCCTGGAGCAAGTTTCTTCTTTAGTGGCCTGATAGTGCTGTCCTCACTTTTTACCAGGACACTGGTTCTTACAGTTTATAATCATTTCTTCATACTCCATGTCATGTATTTTAAAGCAAAACATTGCTTATTGGTGAGGAAGCCACTGTAGGGGAGGACTCTCTTGGTGGTCTCTGGCTGGGTCTGAAAATTAAACTGACAAATAGAGATTAACAGGGAAGAGCATATAGATTTATTAAGTGTAAGTTTTACGTGACACAGGAGCCTCCATAAGGAAATGAAGACCCAAAGAAACAGTTAGACCTGCGCGTTCTATGCCAGGTTTGATGAAGACTGGATAGTTGTAGAGCAATGTGATAGGTGAGGGGTGTGAGGTAAGTGTAGTAAACTGGGCACCTGAGCAAGGCCAGTTTGTTCAGATTCTTCTCTGTCTTCGGAGATAAGGATACTCCTTTCCCTTGGGTATCCTTATGGCCCTCTCAGATGAGGGTTTCATTGTCTTGTTTCAGGGAAGAAGAGTAGAAGGTTAGCAAGAGCTTCCTGCTTCTGCTTAAAATATTCAATATGGCGAGGTGCCACATGTTGGGGTGGCCTGCCCTGAACCCCTCATCACTGAAGCAGCTACATTCACAGGCTCTGGATTTCCTTTTGTCTCATGAATTGAAGAACTAGACTTAATGTCCTGCAAGCATTTCACTGTACCCGGAACATATGGACAAAGTTGCAAAATAGGGTACTCGCACACATACACGTGTCCACCCACTTACATCCATTTAATTTGTTCTGAAAAAGAAAGAGTGAGAAACACCTATTTTTTTCTTTTGTTTCCCACCCAATGAAACTGCTACATCTAGGACTGTTAAAAATTTTATGCCCCATTTCCCCAATGGGGCCAGACTATCTGATCTAAAAGAAGTTGGCTCAAACTACAGTGTTTTTCTTTTAAATTCAAGACAACATGCACAAACATGGAGATTTCAGGTGAAAGACAAGACGTGCAGCTTCTCTAGCAAAGAGCTGGCAACATTGTACGGCATTCCTGTGCACAGGACCCCGTTTGATGGAATCACACTCCTTAGCCCCCAGCCCTTGCCTTGCCTGCATGCTGGCATTTGTGACCTGCTCTGTGACATGTGGGATTTTGAATTTATGATGCTTGTTCTATTCTCCACACCTTTCCTGAGAATTAGATGACACATTAAAGGCTCTGGGAATTCGGATAACTTGGTTTAATTCAGCATTTCCAAAACTTGTTTGAAACTCAAGAGCACAATGACTATTGGCATGCCCAGTAGCATTCTCTAAAACAATATCTGGGGGCGTGGGGACAGCAGGCGGCACACAGAATTAGAAATAAGCCTCGCATTCTATCCTAACTCTTACCAGTAACACTGGGTGACATTAGGGAAAATTGTTCTTTTTGCTTGAATTTTTACATGTTAGAGATAATCATTTTCATATCTACATCAGAGTATAATAGTAATTCCAATTCCAATGATATGTTACTTGTGAGAAGTCTGAAAAGTGGAAAACACTACAGAAATGTTGTGTTTGGGGGGGGGGGTTTGAGCTTGCACTAATACAAGATCTAGCATTAGTGCTCAGTAAATAATTTCAATGGTGCTGCATTCGTAAGTCTGTTGCTATATAGCACCTTTTATTTTCTGTTTTGGAAAAGTTGATATTGGGTAATTTGTGTATGACTTTGTACTGTAAAAAATAATTTTCAATAGCTGAGAGGGAGGGTGGGTGAGAAGGAAGGAAGGAGAGGTATACAGTTAATATTAAATTCTTTTCTATAAACATAAATTGCAGAATGTACTATGTTTCATTTTCAATCCTTCAGAACAGTTGAGATTCCATTTTCTACAATCTGTCTTTGGATATTAGGACATGGGCATATATATATAAGACCATTTATTTAAACTTAGGGAATTTAAGGAATAGCTGAACCAAGTGTTCACTGATGGCTATAAAGATAATTTTGTGAGTACATGAAAGTGTGAGGGTCTCTTACTTTCAATGTATGCACACGAACCAATAAAACTGAGTGCTGTTTTCATTTTTTAAAAAATGAACTCAGAAATTTGAGTTCTGAGGAAATGTTTCCAGAGGCAAATCAAGAAACATCACATCTGGTTCTCTGAGCTGCTGATCCTCTATGACCCAGACTAGCCCATTGAAGAGAAGGGCTGCAGAGTGACTGTGTTCCGGGAGCCTGAACTAGGTGTCTGCACTGCCATCCAGCAACAGGCAGGCCAAGGGGATGTGAAGGCAGGATCATTTTGCCACTAGAAATGAGATGTCCAAATTCAACAGGGACTTCTTTCCCCCTCCCCCCACCTCTTCCTTTTGAGGATAGCTCTCCCTGACAAGAAATATCAGAGAAAAGCACAGCTTCCTTCAGCTGTCCCTTCCTGTGAGTTTTCCCATACGAAACTATGCACAGGCTGCCGCGATGCACTTTGTTATTATGACAGGAAAAAATGAATTTCTAATGTGTTACCTCTACCAGCTGCAGGCAGCTTGTGGATCTTCCGTCACCAGGCACCCTGGGGGAATGAGCCTGGGTGGGTGGAGGGCCAGTACAGAGAACATAATATTTAGGTTAAAAAAAATCTATCTACTTTCACTTTGAGATTGGTATGGAGATATTCTTAAGAACAAAGGCAAATTTACAAACGCATATTGGAAAGGACATTATCAATGTCTCTTATTGAGCATCTGACTGTCACATGTGTTATTTCATTAATTCTCACATCACTTTGAGTTAGTCCCCTATTTACATACCAAGAAACTGCAGATCAGAGAGACCGAGTGTCCTGCCCAAAGCTGCACAGTTAGTAAAAGGCTGAGCTCTGGCGTTTTCCATTCGGACGCACTATATTTTAATGATGTATTGCTTTGTAAGCAGACAATTGGTTTTTCTCCACCCTGTCCTGTTATAGGAATGGCTCTGTCCATGCTCCTGACAGCATTGGTGTTTGATTAATACCCACTGTCTGCAGGCTCATTTTAAAAATTTGCTTGGACCTCTCAAGAATTGGTGACTGGTGAAAAGGAGCAGCCACTCATCTCACAGGGGACTGAATCAAAGAGTGGGAGAGATCTTCGAGGTCATTGCAGTTCAACTCTTACTTTACCTCTGAGGAATCCTTAGTTCAAGCCTTCAACATTTCACATTTGAATGATTGCAACCACTTCTTCGCTGGTGCTTCTGTCCTCCTTTCACGCTCAAGTGGACATTTTAAAACTTGAGTCTGATCATCTCATGCTACCCCTTTGTTTATGGAATAATTCTACCAGCATTTTAAGCATCTGTGGACAATTTTTTTTTTGCCTCTCAAATCCATTCTTTCTTTCTTCCTGGATATACAAGGCTGACCTGAGTGAGAGACCACATAACCCAATCAGGTCTAATGAGCAAAAGGGAATCCAGAGACTTTTACCACATTTTCCTTGGACAATGGTAGGTACAGACATAAGGTCTGGAACTGCTATTGTCATTTTGCTTCCATGAGAAGACACAGCATGAAGATGAAGGAATGCAAAGCAGATAGAGTCACACACAAAAAAAATGGAGTCAGAGAATTCTGATAACATTGATTGAGTCCCATATCAAAATATTCCTGAAGACAGACCTACCTTTCTTTTGATTCCAGCCATCTTGAGATAATTTCCAAAGTATGCTAGAATTCTTGATTTTGGAGGTCACAGACTACTCAACTCATTATGTCTTCTTGGGGAGATATATTCTTTATTTCATTTCACTTCATTTCATTTTTATTGATTTCAGAGAGGAAGGGAGAGGGAGAAAGAGATAGAAACATCAATGATGAGAGAGAATCATCATTGCATGCCCCCTACTGGGGATTGGGTCTGCAACCTGGGCATGTGCCCTAGATGGGAATAGAACCCTTCAGTCCACAGGCTGATGCTCTATCCACTGAGCCAAATTGGCTAGGGAGGAAGATATACTCTTAAATGAATAATTGCAACACGATAAAATGACAAAATTGATGTGAAGAGTTCCAAGAGCATTGAAACAACAAAGTTTATTTCAATTAGTAGTAAGAAAACAATTATTTAAAATCAGACATTTTCACAGTTAGAATTTGTGAGTTAGTGAACTGCCACCAGTGGAGGGAATGAAGCCTACCCTGTGTGCCCTGCTTACCATTGGAGAGTAAATTTAAATCATGGGCATCCTTTCCATTCTAAGATTTCCTAAGTAGTTTCTCATTATAATCCACTTGATTCTGTCTATATGATGACTGGAGTAAAATAAAAAGGACCACAAAATCAGAAACTCAAAAGATTAGATGAAAGTTTAAAGCCATTACATGTTTCAAATGTCACTGAGCTCTACCATGAAAACAGTGTTTCTTTTCAGTAATGTAATCTTAGTGGGAATATAGTTTTCCATATAATACCTCTCATCTAAGATTATTTAAGAACAGTGAATCTAGAAGAACAGGGGTTAGGCACAATGACCTCTAAGGTTTTCTTCCTTCAGTCCTGTGTCCCATGATTAAGTCATTAAAAGGTGTGGGGTATTGCAAGACTTTGGTGCAGTAGACTGGGATTTTGGCAACCTCAAGGCCAGAGAGCAGATGGGAACCTGTTCCCTGAGCATGAGAGATCAGAGCCTGGTCCTGGAGGGAACAACTGGGTATGTAAGGTGCAGTTCATCAACACGATTTGGTACGTACCAGGAGGTCCAATTGCCTGATCCAACATACAGAGGAAAGCTAAGCTAGGCAATACATTCCCCAGCTGAGTCCCTCTGGTAGTTCTCCCAGGATATGACCCAGTTCAACAGGAAGGCAGGGCGGACATAGAAAAGATGAAAGCAAGAACTGGACCTCACCCAGGCATTTTGAGGTTCAGGATAGAGCATTCAGACCTCCAGGTAGACTGGGCAAGCCATGGAGTATAGCCCACTCAGAGAAACCCAGTCAATGATGGTTGGACTAAACCAAGAATTGGAAGTGATGCAACTTACAGACAGTTGGGCTCTATGCTTCACCTCTAATCCATACTGTGATCCAGGGGTGGTTATAGTAAGTAATGTGTACATAGGCAAAAAGTCATGGCACTGATTGTAAACTTTATTTTATATTGATACTAGAGGCCCAGTGCACAAAATCTGTGCATGGGTGGGTTCCCTCAGGGTGGCCTGTGGAGATCAGGCTGTAGCATGTGCCCCACACCTCACAGCCCCACAGCCCCACCTGCTACCTCGCCTTGGCCTGGTGCCACCCGCTCACCTGCTCCACCATCCCACTGTGGTCCTGCTCTTGTTGGGCCCATCAGGGTCCGCAGTGCCTTCACTGCCACCTGCTGCCAGCGCTGCCAATGCCAGCTATGTTCCACACTGCCCCCTGGTGGTCAGTGCTTGTCATAGTGAGCATTCGAACTCCAAGTAGGTTGAACTCCCGCCAGAGGGGACAATTTGCATATTAAGCTTTTATTATATAGGATATAATATCCCTCAATTTAAAAAAGGAAGCATTAATTTTTATCTGCAATTTTTTATTTATTTACTTATTTAATTTATCTTTATTGTTGGAAGCATTATAGATGTTCTCTTTATCCTCCCGTAGATCCCCTTCACATCCACACACGTGTGTGTGCTCACACGCACGCACACACACACACACACTCACACACACGCCTACTGCACTATTGTGTTCAGAGAGAGAATTTATGACAGAGACAGGCTTAACTCATTAGCACCTTTTCTAATTAGGCAGCTAGTTACCAAGAGTTAGTCCAGATTTGCTTGATACTAAAGTGTCAACATTAAAATAAATATGCACACAAAAGAGTATGTTTTTGTCATGCATGAAGTTCCCACCTTATTTGTGTGAACTGCACAATACTCCATTTTAAATAATGGTCCACATAATTCTAGGCAGACACAGAGCAAATATCATCTTTGTTTGACCTGACCCTGACCAGTTGTCATGCAGGAGAGCAAAATCACCAATATATCTGATAATTCTGAAAGTGGAGACTTTCTTAGAACTTACTGGTAGAAAAAAAAAGAGGCCGTATATAATACCTTTGGAACCCATAGCATAGCCCCCACTGGGCAGGGACTAATAGCCAGCTGTCAGGCCTGAGTGACTGACTGACCATTAGCTGGGTCCCTGTAGGAGGTGGTGACATTGATGGAGAATGATGGATGACTCTGACACAGCCCCACCCCACTCACTTACCCATATGCATGACAGAAGGGCTCCCAACCTAGATGTCCTGGCTGACAATGCCTCCAAGTAGGCATTCACATATGTAAAAACAATGCATTCGGATCCAGCAGTGATTCAGCTACAAATATGGAGGCATTTAATGAGTTGCTAATGTGAAAATAATTTTCTTTTCTGATTCTTGAGTTATAGGAATGAAGACAGAGGGAAGCCATACAACTGGTAATGACTCTGCTGAGAAAAAGGAAGTAGAATTCAGGAAATGTAAAAAAGGTGGAACCCCTCCCCCGTCAGAGGTTGAGAGGGTTTTTTGATATGCCCCTCCTTTATTTTTTCCTACCTCCTCTCTCTTCTCACTCCAACCCATCCTGCTTTGTGCTTGTATATTCAATACAACCTCCTTCTTCCCTTCACCAGAGCTGAATTCTCTCTACCTCTTTGATGCATTTTCTCCCTCCCCCGCTCTATTCCTCAAGCTTTCCCTTTCTTCTCCACTACCCTCCACTCTTCTCTGTTCTCTCCTTATCCCTTAATCCCTCTCTCAAACGAGTTTGTTTTCCTTTCTTAATTTCTTTTTCCTTTTTTACCATCATTTTTGCAAGAATTTCAGGGCATGTGTGTCTTTAGAAATTAAAAAAAAAAACACCAGGAAATTTTAGAATAAAAAGAGCAAGGAAAACGAAGGAAGGATTTTTCAAACTTAAAGCCACCTTGGGAACTAGGAGGGGAAGGGATTAGTTGCTCAGGATTGTGCTTTCTGTTGTCTACCGAGGAGGCCTGATGGGGGAGCCTCTGGGGATTGCTCAGCTAATTGGATGGCATAAATGATGGGGTGCTACTTGCACTGACACCAATATGTTCAGATGGGAAAACTGCATATAACAGCAAGACTCACTAACAAGAACTCATTTTCTGCAAAGTTCTGGCTAAACTAGGAAGAGTCTGAATTATAAAGCACTTGTAAAGGACATGCAGTAACAGCACTACTGACTTCTCTAGTGGTGGCTTCTAGGAAACTAGTTTTAGTGACTAGAGAATAACATGTTAGCAACAGACAAAATCTGATTGTGACACATTATCTGTATATAGATGAGCATTTCAGCTAAGGTTGTTTGAGATGTTTTACTTTCATAATTAACTAAAAAGTGCTTCCTTCAGTTTTGCTTATGCTATCAATGCAGTTGGTAAACTTTCCTTTTAGAGAAAATATCAGGTTAAACTTTATCCCAGCATAATTTCCAACAATCACAAACTCTAATTTTGTGAAGCCCATATTCATAAGTCTTTATTAGCTTTAAATAACTGGCTACAAACACTTAAGGACCAGAAATATTGGTTGAAAATATCTGTAACTCCTTTCCAGTTCTAAGTTACTGATAAGTAAATGGAACCACACATTGCAAGTATTATATGAGGACCAACACCTTACCTTTGAACTTGCTGATTGTGATCTATTTGACAGCCATATTTGTTGTGTTTTTGTTAAATATATTTTTTTATTGTTGATAGTATTAGAGATATCTCCCATTTGTCCCCCTTTACCTCATATTTGAATGGTTGCTCAACATAACAGGCCTTGGGCAACACTTTCAGAATAACTGACAAAGCACTACCAACTGGCCTTGTCTTCAGGGACATCCAGGGGCCTGGCTATTTGTCTATGTATTAGACATTCACTCTTGCGCTGGACTATAGGGATTTATCTCCCCAGCCCTCACCTCCAGCTCACTCTACCACATTATTGGAAATCTCTGAAAGAAACCCAAAATACCTACGGTGGAAAGTCATTGCCTAATTATGCCTTCAGAGAGGTAGAGGTTGACAATTTGAAAGAGACCTTTGGGACACTTGAGGGCTAGTTTTGAAACCTTTTCTTATTGGCCAAACATAAGGACAAAAACAAACAAACAAAAAACAAAAACCAAACCACCAGAAAAGATGTGACATGAATGAGGAGGAACTCAGAGCTTTTCTTGTTTCATCACCCTCCACAAAAACTCTAGAATGGATCCACAGAAGTAATTCTGTATTTCAGGTGCTATTGGCTTGGTCCACTTGGATCTGCAGTATATAGAGGCCATTGGTACAACCTAGCTATTGGAGGATTGCCAATTGGAGCATCAGCATAGATGCACATGTTCAAATGACTGCCAGTACCAAGCCATGGGTTCAAATATTAGCTCTTGCACTTACTTGTTATGTTATCTCAGACAAGTTACTTAACTTCTTTGTGCCTCAGTTTCCACATCTTTAAAATGGAGCTAAGATAGATAATATAATATGGTACCTAAAATTTGCTTCAGAAATTGGGAAGATGGCATAGTAGCAGTAGCTAGATAACCCAAAATTGGCCATGAGTAGTTGTTGAGTTGGGTTGTTCATATATGGAAGCTTTTAATACCATTCTCACTAATGTGTTTAAATTTTCCATAATGAAAAACTTAAAATTTTTGATAAAATGTTTATAATATTAGCAATGAGAATTGAACCTCCCTTATAGATTGTTTTAAGGATTAAATTAGTAAAAAATGTGAAGCCCTTTGGGCAATGTTTGGCCCACAGTAATACTACACAGGTGTCAGGTATTAGTATTATTATTATTGTTGTTTTATCACCTTACATGGGGTGTGTACTTGACACCCAGAGAGCATAACAATAACTTGAATAATATTAGATGTACCAGTTCATCTCTACAATCCCATCCTTTTTCTCTTTATTTCAACTATTCAATATTTTAGGTCATGGCCTATTTTTTTCACTCTTAAAGTTGTCCAACAGCCTCCAAACTGTATCCCTCTCTCCTGTCTTGCCTTCCACCCTTTTTAACACAGACAAATGTAGAAAGGAGCTTGAAAGAGCACCAAGAGGTAGGATCTTCAAGGAATAGGCACAGCTGGAGCTTAGGATACATGTAGGGATGTAAAGCTACTGAGGCATCTAGGGGTCAGATCATGGGCTGGACGGGGATGGGAAACGCAGTCACTCTGGAGGTTAGAGTCAGACTCTACAAATGTGATGATGTGAAACTGAATCAGGACAGTGACACTGGGAAGGAGAAGAAAGTAACAAGAGAGCCAGAGACAGAGAAAGACTGCTAAATTCAAGACAACTCTACTTTTTGGAAATAGTCTGAATGTAAGGGCTGAGAAAGAGACCGAATACAAGATGACTTCAAAGTTGTAGATCTAGGTTAGTAGGAGGATGGTGATGGTCTTCAATTAAGTAGGACCACAAGTGTAATATGCAGAACTGGGGAAGGTTTGGGGAGGGGGGTGGGTTTGGTTCTATAGGGGAGGAAAAAAGTTGTCCTTGACTCTTTAGGGTCCCTGGCTGGGTCTAAAAATTAAACTGACACAGAGGTTCACAGGGGGAAAAAAATCCAAATTTATTGAATTTAAGTTTTATGTGACATGGGAGCTCTCATAATGAAATAAAGACCCAAAGAAACAGTTAAACAAAAGTGTTTTTATGCTAGGTTTGATGAAGTATGGACAGTGGTGGAGGAATATGACAAGGTAGAGAATATGAGGTAAGTGTGGTAAACTGAGGAACACTTAGCAAGGCTTCTCAGTGTCCATCACTCTGTCTTAGAGATAAGGATGCTCTTTTCCTCTGGGCATATAGAGGGCACCTCTCCATGAGGGTCTTGTTACCTGCTTCAGGGGGAGGAATGGGAGACACATCAGGGACACCTTCCTGCTCTGCTGTTCCTCAAACTCCTTCTGCTTAAAATATTCGATGTGCCAGGTGTCACATTTTGGAGTACTACATCCTGAACCCCATAGGTTCTAATGAGCTAAGCTTGTGCTATAACAGGAGATTAGAGAATTATCAGGAAGGTCAATAAAAATGAAAAATGAGAATTTGGTTCATCATCTGGTCTCCTATTTATGTGTTAAAAATATATAATCTTCTTAAAGTTGGGGGTAATTTGAATAAATAAAACAGAGAAAAATAAAAGATCAAATTAAGAAAGCCCTTCCTGATATATCAATACTGAAAACAACTCAAGAAAAATGTTTATTTCTAGGAAAAATAGATATAGGTAATAAATTGAATTGTGTGTGTACATGTGTACATCTAGCTTCTCTCCCCCACCCCCCTCCCATCTCTGGTCTCTCTCTCTCTCTCTCTCTCTCTCTCTCTCTCTCTCTCACACACACACACACACACACACACACACACACACACACACAAATTGTGTTCCTTATTTCATCAATTTAGCGGAGAGACACCATAGCACCAAGAAAGGAGTAGATCACACCCAGCCTCCCTATTTGATTAATAAGCGACAGAATCATGGTCCTGTTTTCATGGAGCTTTCCTATCATGGCTGTAATCTCTGGAGAGCTCAAGCCTACAAAGCGACAACATCTGGTGCCCATTATTTCCCCAGATCTGTTGTGATTAGTCCATATGATAAGCCTGACCAATTGCTATGGGCAAGGGATTGCTACATTCCCCCCATCAGGGTACTGGAGCTGTCACTTCTGGTTGTGGCCCCTGCTAATTTGCCACCACAATTTCCAATATCTGTTAGAATTCCACAAGGAAATCTCAGTGCCTTGCAGGGGCGATAGGCTGTGTGGCTGTAGACAGAAGGCTAGCACTACTAATAAAAAGGAGAGGTTTATCAATTAACTAAAGCAGGGCTGTGTAGACAGTGACTAGCTATCCACTCCCACTTCTGTTGTGCTATGCTGATGAAATGGTCCAGAAAACTTCAGATTTGCTGACGACAGAAACAGTGAAGCATCTGAAAGTCAGAAGGGAAAAAAAAGGATGAGAATAAAGAAATTCTCTTTGCTATTTTATAAAGTGAATTTTCCGGCTTTCCAAATGCTTTCCATTCTCCCTCCTTTCCCCTCTCTCACAAGAACAATACAGACCAATAATAGTTGGAGGCCATCCAGGTGGCAGAATGGCTTGTCATTTTAGATGGTGGAAGAAGATTTAGGGCCCGAAGAAGGACAGTTACACTATTTAGAAGAACTCATTAGTATCAAAGCTAACTACTGAATTATGTGTCCCCTTAAAAACTGTTACACGAGTTTTAAAAATTTATTGGGAGCAACTATGGGCTGACTGCGAAAAGTGGAGGAAAAATGGAGTTAATCAAATAACTGCAGTTCTTACAGAAAACCAATATAATTGAATAATCCTTTCTCTAAAATGAATGTTAATTTTGTCATTAAATAAGTCCTACAGATGAAATTTGGAACATTTCACCAAACAGATATAAAGGGGCAGATTAAGTTAGCTCTTTTTACAATTTTTTGGATCTTATTAATCATTTAAAAACTATTTGCTTCAAAAACATTTTTAGAAGCATATGCTCGTTTTGACACCTTTAAAAGTAATGTCAGCTAATACTTCAGAAATTGAAATTAAATAGTAAAATGTAATAACTTGTTATGACTTATGCAATAGAACCTATAGTTTCTAACTAATTGCATGCCAACTGCTGTGACTACATGTTGTCATAAATAGCTTAAATTCATGTCACGCAAATTTGCATGAAGAAAGTAAAACTGTCAGTTATCATGGGAGAAAAAGACAGTGTGACAGATGCCAGAATTTCTGCTCCACCATTTAAGTGCTTATCCATTGTAAAAACCCGAATCTAAGATCTAGAGTGTAAAAAGGTTTCCTTGGAACTAACAGAGGAAAGGTTAGGAGTGACATTTCCTTAATCTGGTAAAGGAAGGTCGGGTTTATATAGCCAGAATCACTCCAGGAAATGTAAAGTTGGGCAAAATAAAATAGTGGCAAAGAGGCAGAGGGAGAAGTTTGGCCTAAATTATCAAATATATTTATTTATTTCTTCATGAGCAGCAGGGCCCAGAAAGAAAAATAGAGATATTGATTTAAGGCAAAAATACAAACTGTCCTCCATCATTACTTTTCCTGAGTCCAGATGCCATTTTCGTTTTCCTGTGTTTTTAGTGATCCATTTCTAGTCTTGCTTGTGCTGGCCTGCACACCTTTAACTATGGACTGCTGGGCTGGCCTTGGTGATCATTCATTTCCCTGGCCCCCCTTCTAGTCACTCTCCTCTTCCCCCGGCTCAATCTCCGGCCTTTCTTCAAAGCTCAGAGATCCCTTCCCATACAATGACTAGGTCTCCCTGATAAGGTTAAGCAACATTAATGGCAAAGTTGTTATTTCCTGAATTGTAGAACCTAATTATTTAGGTCGCTACTAGGCTTGGAGAGGCCTGAATGTTATTGATTCGTTGTGTGCAAAGAACATTCCCTCAGTAACTAATTCTTCTCCACTTCACTTTGCATGCTGGTGATTCAACGAGGAGGGGCCCTGTAGGCAGGCCACTACAGGAAATGGAAAGAAAAATCTGTCATTAATGAAGTTGCCTCTTGAAACATATCTGTAAAGACAGATCCTGGCTGGTCCAACTCAAAGCTGAAGTCATATAAGTACGAAATCCTGGGCCATATATTTGAATAATTTAGGCTCCAAAGTCTCCCTTCAATCATGAACCTCTTTCCATTTTTGAATTACCTAAGAATATCATTTCCTTCAAAGAGGAATTATCAACAAAAAGTTTCTGCTGTTAACATGGGAAAATCAGAGTGTAAAACTGATAAACAGAACTATTTAAATGATATAAAAATATTATAATAAAAATGTGACATTTTATTTCCTTTGTGTTTCTTTAAAATTAAAAATAACTGCTTTAATATCTCAGTTTTCTACGCAAGAATAGTTACATTTATGTCTTTTTAAATAATGCCCATTCATCACAGATTGATGATCCCTGCACAAAGTTAAAAATCCAAGGAATGAGAATATTTTGCAAGCTTTCATATACATAAAACAGATTCTGGTCATTGTCAAGTTGCAGAAAGTAGAAGACCATGATAATTTCTTGAACACAAATGGATTCCTTATAGGATATTAACAGTCCAATTTTTATTTTATTTTTTTTCTTTTAGTATCCCTTTTTTTTCTTTCATTAATTTAGTAAACTTAAACATAGTAAAAAATGAAGAAAACCCAGGGGTTGTTTTCATAGTGACTCCAATAACAGTCCTCATTTTTGCAGCCAATGTGTTCAGTCAAATCCTCAATTATTTCTACTGATCCATTGCTCAAGAAAGTAAAAGCCAAACCTCAAAGCAAAATGTAATGGATAAATTTGATTCGTATTAATTTTGAATGTGTGTGTGTGTGTGTGTGTGTGTGTGTGTGTGTGTAGCTTTGCTGTGATAAAACACAGCCCTTCTGCTAGTTTCAAATATTTTAAATTAATAAATAGATTACTTGCCATAATTTTTTTTAATTATGTGTATTTGGGTATGTTCAAGGACTTGCCCAACTTTGCTAAAATTATACTTCGCAAATTAAAAGTGGATTTTCTCTTGTTTTTGCATTTAATGCATATTAACGTAGAAATCTCCTGGGGTGAAGACCTCATCTTACAGTCCAAGCACAACCCCAGCAGTTCCACCTGACCAGGCTTACAGAAGAGCTGAAGGTCAGACCCTCTCCATTGACACCAATGGACCGTTTTATGCAAAACTGTTCATTTTCCAGAAGGGACCATGTCTGACTGGTGGAGTGATTCACAAAAATCACTTCATTAAACAAACACTCTTCATGCGTGGCCTTATTCCCTTTAGAGGGGCGGGACGGGGAGCCTCGCATGGATACCCAAGGGGGAGGAGCTCATCTCCACAACGTGGATCCAAGCTCAAGTTGCAGTGCCTGCCCCAGACAATGACATCCTGGGGCTGCACGCAGGCCAAGGCAAACCTTGTGACTCCATTTGTCCCTGGAATGCCCACTTTCATGCAAGCGAGCATGGCACACAGCATTAGGGAAGCCATTCCCATAGGGGAGCCCTGAGAGCCCAGTCTCACACCCACATGTTTTCATCTCTCTTCCAATTCTGCACGGAGCAGCAAATGATGCTGTCCATGACAGGCGTGGCCAGTGGGGCCTCGCGTGTGACTCCTGGACACGCCCATGAGAACACTCTTCCCTGTCAACCTGGAAGACCACCACACACTGAATATGCTCTCCACTCCTGAAAGAACACTGCTTCCAGAAATTCTCTCACTGTCTCCAACAACATGGCAACTCCAAGGACATGAACATAGAAGAGGAAGGAGCTTCACTTGGAAAAGGAGAAGGAACAGGGACTATGGAGGTTTGGAAGGCAGAAGGGAAGTAAGAGGATGAGAAGCTGAGATGTTGGTTAGAGGGTGACAAAAATGCCGGGAGATTTTGGTACAATTTATCCAAAGCTTTTGAAGGTTCAGATGACCCAATTACCTTTACCCTTGAGTCATTCTTGTTTAGTGGAAGGTGGTTCTTTTAGCTGCAAAATGCCACAGCTTCTCATTTGTCGAAATGGCAAGTCTGCTTCTCTGATCAGGGAGTCTCTCTCTCATGCTACTCTTTAACTCCTGCATGGGATTTCACTTAATGCTCAGAGTCTAAACCCTTTGACCTTTCAAAATGCTAAAAATTAGTCCTCTGCCTTTAAGAGTGCCATGGCCAGCGGCCTGTGAAAGGTCCGTTTTGCTGTGATTTGCTCAGCCCAGGGCGGCTCTGAGCTCAGCTGCACCAGGCTAATTTCCATAAGCATCATGTGGTGTTACAGAAACCACATTTTGCCAAGCTGTCAACTATACAGCCTTCTCTTTGCTAAAAAGACTCCCATTAAAACTGTCTGCACAATTTGTCAGTTAAATGAGGTACAAGAGGGACGCTCTATTTGCCCCTAATTAGCTGCGCAGACTACCTTTGTCTGTTTGATTAAGCATTCACATTATCAATTTTGTTTAATCTGATTCATTTCACACACCTCCCCTGGGACAAAGCCCATACGGTTAACTAATCTCTGATATCATCTCTCATATCAGGCAGCTATCATCTCCCCCACAACACATTCTACCCACAGGCACCGCGATCATCAAGCTCCACAGAGGGGAGTTGTTCTGGTGAGGGGCACAAATCTAGCTCAGGAACTGGAGCCGAACCCTACACAGCAGATTTCCCCTCAGTGCCATCTGTCCACCATCATCCACCCATTCATTTATTCATATTCACTAATTCATTCATTCAGGCAGTAACCATATTGGCTGCCTACTATGCACCAGGGGCTGTGCTGGAAGCTGGGAGTGATACAAAGATGTATAAGATAAGGTGCCTGCTCTCAGATTGTTTATTATGTCAGCCTGGGAGAGCACACAGTGAAAACCGTCCACGGGCATGGAAATCACACATTCTCCCTGAGGCCAGCTCTAGTTATCTGTCATGCATGGCCTGTTTGGCTCAGCTACGAAACAACTCTCCAAAGAAGGATTTCGGATAAAGGCATAAAAGCAAGTGGTCATGGCTTCCCGGAGTAATCTCCCCTCCCATTTCCCATTTGCAAAAATAATTGACAATGGGGAAGGAGGGGTTTTAAGAATAAGGATGAACAAATCACTTGGTCATAAATAGTTCTGAAGTCTCATTGTATCTGATAACGTCACTGAAGTTATCGCTTAGTGAAACCAAACTAGTTACAGTCAACTTGGCATCTTCAGTAGGTTGATGAGAGAGCAAATATAAAATGCTAGTAAAGCACGACTAAAAATTTTGAGAGGAAAAGTGGCTTAATTTAGTGGGAGGTCTAAAACTATTCTGGGAATGGGAGTAGTTGAAAAATGTACAGGTATTAGTGCTGTGTCCTCCATCCAGTGAGACCATTACTCTCTGCTTGGACTCTGTTTCCTGCACCACAATTTGGAAAATACTATTAGGGAGAAAGCCAGGGTAAGTGGTGGGTTCACCTCAATTGTTTTCTTTCTCAAAGATTGAAGCCCTGGGTTAGTTATTGCCCAGTACTTACACTCTATTCAAAAGAATTTTGAGATAAGTTGTGTTATCTTTAAGAAAACCCGACTTTGTAATGATAATTGACTATGATCAAGTAGTGAATATTACCAAAATGCAAATGTATTTCGCATTAGAACACCTATAATGTACTATTCACAATAAAAAATTAAAGAAGAAATACAATATGAATATTTTCATAGATTAAGGGAAAACCATTTGATAAAATTTAACATATATTTATAATTTTTAAAAAAGCAAACATTATTCTAGATAGTGAAATATTTGAAACATTTCAAATCATCTATACTAATAAAAGGATAATATGCTAATTAGACCAGACATCTTCCGGACATCCTTCCAGACAAAGCCACGGTGGCGGGGGCCAAGGCAGAGGCAGTTAGGGGCAATCAGGCCAGCAGGGGAGAGCAGTTAGGGGGATCAGGCCATCAGGCAGGTGAGCGGTTAGGAGCCAGCGGTCCTGGATTGGGAGAAGGATGTCCAACTGGCAGTCGGACATCCCCTGAGGGGTCCAGGATTGGAGAGGGTGCAGGCCGGGCTGAGGGACCCCCCCTCCTCCCATGCATGTTTTTCATGCACTGGGCCTTTAGTTAATAAGATAACAGCATCCGATACTACCATTTCCATTCAAAATTGAACATAAACTAAAGTCACAGGCAGCTAAAGAAAAATATTTAAAAAGTGTGGGGAAGCATGCGACTTGGTTAGAAAGTCTATAAGGAGGATTCTCTGAAAGGTTGGGGGCCTCTAGGGGAATCTTGCTGAAGAGAGCAGCCCCTGCCTTGACTTTTCCTAACAAGTCCAAGCCCCAGGTGTTTTGCGGGAATCTCTATGTTTAGTCTTTAGACCTGACCTTGTAGAAGCATGTGCTTTCTCAAGGATACTTACCCTGCTGATTGTATCTAGAAGTTAATTTTCGTTCAAGCTATTGTTACAATAAAAGCCTAAGGAGGCCGGTGAATAGAGCGGTCTGGTGCCTCTTGCCAGGCAGCCCTTTAGCCCTCTCTTTCACAGGAATGTGTGTCAGAGTAATCATTCATCTGCTACTCAGGGTCTGCTGGTCAGTCCCGGCAAAAAGGTATAAAAATTGGTAAGGAGAAGTTTAAATTGCCTTAATTCACTGAATTTTATGTCAATAAAACAATGTAATCCATAGAGAAATTATAAGAATTAAGAGGTTAATTTACATGGATACTATAAGATCAATATATATATAAATCAATATTATTTTTATAATCTGCTAAAACTAATTAAAAAATACATCTTATAAATAGTAATAAAGTACTTTAAAATAGCATATATAAAGTGATCCTATTTAAATATTTTACATACATTTTGTTCATAGAGATTTGGGAAAATATCAAAATTTTAATTGTGGTTTTCTTCAAAATCTTGCCTGATATTTTTTACTTTATCTACAGATTACTTTCCTAAATAAATCAATTAATATTATTTGTAGAATATTAAGAATACTATATGGAAATCAATTTTTAAAATCATACTTTTACTTCAACTATTTAGAGTTGGAGAGTAAAATGTAAATATGTACCCAGAGGTTAAAGTTAACATCTACTACTCTGTCGAAACTAATTTGAAAAAATTCTAATTCTAATGTGAAAAAAATTGTCAAAATGCATACTTAATGTCATAAACTTAGGCTATTGGTTCACGGATTTAATATTTAATTTTAAACATCTTTTAGAACCTCTTAGAACATTAGAGAATCAGCTAGTTATCCAAAAAATGTATGCTAAAAATTTCAATAACTTAAGCAAAAATAGACTTTTCATTCTTTGGTTGAAATGACTAAAAGAAAAACAGTTTTAGTTCAAGGATTTTAGAAAGTATGTTTTGAGAGATTAGCCAGGGAACTTGTATGCATATATGCATAAACCGGGATGTAGACAAGAGTGTGGTGAAGGCTGAGGGGTGGGGAGCAGGAGAGGGAGGTGGAGAGGGTCAATGGGAAAAAAGAGGTGGGGACATCCGTAATACTTTCAACAGTAAAGATAAATTCTTTTAAAAAGAAAGTATGGCCCAGCCGGTGTGGTTAAGTGGTTGAGCGTCGACCTATGAACCAGTAGCCATGGTTTGATGCCCAGTCTGGGCACATACCCAGGTTGCTAGCTTGACCCCCAGTGTGGGATGTGCAGGAGGCAGCCCATCAATGATTCTCTCTCATCATTGATGCTTCTATCTCTCTCTCTCTCCCTCTTCCTTCCTCTCTGAAATCAATAAAAATATATTAAAATATTAAAAAACAAAGTATGTTTTGAGATCACTTAAAGTTAGCAAGTAGAGTTTTATTCCCATGTTCACTTTCCCCAACATCTACTTGTATATTTTAATTTTTAATGTAAGTATTTAAAGATTTCATATTTCCTAATAAACAAAATGACTGATTTACATTTAAGACTATCATTAACTAAAAATTCCCACCTCAAGAATCACTAGATTGTTTTTCCTGGTATTAAACCTCATGGAATAAACATAACTCAGAATGCTTATAAGCAGCCAAGAACATCTGACTTAAATTCCTAATTTTAAAAAGCCTTAAGTTAAGAAACACTTTTTTTACTGAACCCAGAAAAATTTAACTTCAAATGGGTCCAAGTTTTGCCCCACTTATAGGTAGAAAGTGAAACTATTTTTTAAAATTAAATACAAAAATATTTTATTTATTACAAAAATACCAGAAGTAAGATTAATGTAAATGGATCATTCTAAACTTCATAGCAATAGCTTAAACTCAACAGTCCTTCATTTTCATGAATACATTTTTTAATAGCTATATATGCTCTGCTCTGGGAATCATTGTGACTCATTAGTTTCTTTTATTCGATGCTCTTACATATCAATACTTATGCTCTTTGGCATTGCCATCGGTTTTATATCAATCTAATTAGTATCCCTATATGTAGTCATGTCAATTAAAAAGGATAACAAGTCTCAAAGATGAAAGTTTTGTTCTCCTTTATAGCATTTAGCCAAAGAATTACAAAAGATTATGGATAAGTGCAAGAATATAAATTCATCTTGTAAAGAGAAGCAAGTATTGGGAGGTAGCTAATTTTTCTCTCCCTTTGTGAGGAAAGTAATCTTGTGGAGGAGGCTTTATCATGTTCTATGTTTGAGAAATACTTGAGGAAAATTGTGGTTATTTTATTTATTTATTCTAATCCAATTTGATGGATTAATCAAACCATAGAGTCCTGTCCCTAAAATAGAAGTGTAATTTTTTAAAGAATTTTTTTTATTGATTTCAGAGAGGAAGGAAGAGGAAAAAAGAGATAGAAACATCAATGATCAGAGAGAATCATTGATTGGCTGTCTCCTGCAGGCCCCTTACTGGGGATCGAGCCTGCAACCCAGGCATTTACCCTACCTAGGAATGGAACCGTGACCTCCAGTGGGGCCAGGCTAGAAGTATACTTTGTAATCTCATATAATCTATAGTGTATATTTTTAAATGAAATTAACTAAATTATATCTGGATCTCCCTATTTGTTTTTTATTGTGCATTTAAATTTTATTCACTCATTCATTAATGGATTATTGAATGATTGACTCATTCATTTGATGAATACATATGTAATGAATATTAACTAGAGAATGCATTTTGAAATGGTTAAGAACTTTTTCCTTTGAGCCAAACAATTTGAGTTTATATTCTGCCTCTACCATTTAATAGCTTTGTGCCTTGATGTCCTCATCTGGCTAATAATGGGGAAAACAATAACACCATTATCAATGAGTTATTAGATGTTGAGTGCTTAGCGTGCCATAGCCTATCATCATTGTCAGCCTGCCATATTGTGAGTAATTAGTAAATATTAGTTTTTATTACATGTGCTAAATACTGTAGACTCAGACAATAATTAATATTCACTACAATAGTAATTTCAAACTTTAAAAGCTATTTTAAGCTGACCTATATTTTAAGCACCATTGTATTTACTGTCACTATTAATCATTCTCATGTTGTATTTCCCAAATAAATCTCTCTGTGTGCACCAAAATGCATGGATTTTTTTAAATGATTGTTTTGTTCATTATTCTTTTGTACTACATTATGAATGTCTTGAAAATAGGAAGTTTTGGGTCGACCAAAAGACTTGTATGCATGCATATAAGCCTAACCAATGGACACAGACACCAGGAGGGTGAGGGCATGGGGGACAATGGGGGAATAAGGACACATATGTAATATCTTAATCAATAAAGAAAAAATAAAAATACAAATTAAATATTACAATACAAATCTTAAAAAAAAAAAGAAAATAGGATGTTTTTACATTTCAATGAGTAAACCAAAAACAATTTGCCAGGCCACAGCTCAGGGGCTGGAAGTTTGGATTTCCTGATAGAGTGGAGCTTCCTTATCACAATAAAGGCATGAAGAGACTGGAGGGCTATCCCCTGCCTCAAGGGAAAACAAGCCAACACATGTTATATATGTTATGTTGCTGTATTTTGTGTAATTTATTAAAACCCAGGCACTAGCGATCCAGGCTATGACAAAATATAGAAACAATGTGCTAAAATGTTAATTGGGAGACTACATAGACAGCTCTCTCAATTGGAGAAAAATCCAACCATCAATCAATAGACTATCCAAAAACATCACTTAAGAACTTCATTGTCAACATATCCCTGGCATTGTTCTTTTTTATTTCCTATTAATTTTTACCATGGTGTTCAAAGATGAAGATCACATTTTAGTAGATTTGGCATCAAGCAGATTTCATTTTGAAAACATTTCCTAACTTGAGGATAAATCTGAGAAAATTTATGTCACTCAGTTGGACACCCAGAGGCATGCTCTGAGTCATACAGCAAACCAAAACAATTATCTGGGGACATTCTGAGCAGCCAAATAAAATTAGACTGATAACTATCATAATTTGTTTCACTCACAGTCTTTCTAAAATGTAGTTATTTTTGCCAAGTGCTTACAAGTTGTTCAGTTATACTTTAGAGGGAATACATGTAAAACTTTCCAGTCTTCTTATAAAAATATTGGTAGAAAATCATGAGTAACAGTAAAAATCATGTTGAGATATTCATTACTATTTTCATGAAGTTACTCCATGATTCTGTCACAAACATTCAGTAACCCAATTAAGAATAGTGTTGCCCAGCCATGTGTCTCAGTTGGTTGAGCATTGTCCTACACACCAGGAGGTCACCAGTTGGATTCCTGGTCACATGCCCAGGTTGCAGACTTGATCCCAAGTAGGGGGTGTCCAGGAGGCAGCCAATCAATGTTTCTATCTCTCCCTTTCTCTGAAATAAATTTTAAAAAACCATATTTTATTAATATTTTTTAGTTTTTCCAAATTTGTTTTTCCATTAATATTTATTGTTGAAAGTATTACATAGGTCCTCCCCCCCCTTAACCTCTTCCAGCCCTCTTCCGTCCTCGCCTCCAATCCCCCAGGCCCTCACAACCATTGTCTGTGTCCATGGGTTATGCATACATGCATACAAGTTCATTGGTTGATCTCTTCTCACCCACCTTCCCCCGTCTTCCAAAAAAATATTTTTAAAAAGAAGTGTTGATTTTGGCTAACTAATGAGTTATACTCTTTAAATAATAGTTTAAAAATAGTAGATTCACTAGTACCTAGACATTAGCAAATATTTAAGCTATCTGATAAAGAGTCATTTAGTAGGACATCAGACACCAAGTACATTATATTTTTTATAGTACTCTGATGGAAAAGATAGGCTAAACTGATTATTAATTTTGATTAATTCATACATAAAGATGTTAGAAAATGGTCTAGAATTATAAAAAAGAAAATGGTCTTCCCAATTATCTACCTTAAGAAGATTACTCTTGTAATTAAGAGGTGGATCAATAATGGAACCAATTCTAGAAACAGAGAAACCAATCTTAAAGATTACTTAGGCAAGAAATGTTTGAGTCATTATTTAAGGTAAGGGTTGACGAAGTTCTCTGTTAAGGGCCAGATAATAAAAATTTTATTTTTAAAATTTATATATTTATTGTTAATCCTCACCCGAGGATATTTTTCCACTGATTTTTAGAGAGAGTGGAAGAGGGAAAGACAGAGAGAAACATCGATGTGAGAGAAACACATCGATTGGTTGCCTTCTGCACAAGCCTTGACTAGGGCCAGGGCTGGGGAGGAGCCTGCAACCAAGGTACAGGCCCTTGACTGGAATCGAACCCCAGTCCCTTTGGTCCAATGGCCGATGCTCTATTCAGTGAGCCAAACTAGGGCCAGATAATAAATATTTAATCTCTGCAGGCCCAATGATCCCTGTAGCAACTACTCAACTCTGCCATTGCAGTGTGAAAGCAGCCATAGACTATCACAAATGAATGTGTATGGTTGTGTTTCAATAAAGCTGTATTTATGGACCCTGAAATTTGAATTTCATATATTTTTGTGTCTAAAATAATATGGAAAAACATGGGAAAAACAGTAATCCCAATCACTTCATGTAAAAATCATTCTTAGCTTTCAGACCATATGAAAATAAACAGTGAGCTAGATTTGGCTCATGACTACAGTTTCCCCTGATCTAAGATAGTAACAGTGGCACCAAAGAAGAGAAGAGGAGTTAAGTGGTATTTAGAAGACAGGATTTAATGACTAATTGAATATTGGAGGCTGAGGGAGCGGACTGGCTTTGGGTGAGTCCCAGTATTCTAGGTTGGTTAAATGGTGTGATTTTCTAAAGCAGAGATCCAGAAATAAGCTAGACAGCAGGAAGGGGCTAGAGCCGCTAGACAGTAAGAGTTAGACTTGATCTGAGAACAGACTGAATACACTGGATCCATGAGGAGTCAGTTGCCGGAAGCCAATTCCAGCATGTCATAATTGCAAGAGTTTCATCGAAAGATTGATGGAACTTGGGGACTCAACAAGGGCTGAGTCACATATGTTATCGCCTGTTGGGAATGGCTGAGGGCATTTCCCCAAACCTGAAAAGGGATGATTGCTTGCTGCCAGACAGCTTAGGGCATCTTAATCTACATGTTATTGCCTCCTACTGGCCAAACACCTGAACAGCCGTAGGCAAATTCTTCCAATCTGACAATGGACTCTGTAAATGAAACCTGACCCTTTGATGTGTATATCTCTGCTCGCCTCAGGACAATTTGTGTTAATAAAAAGCATGGGGTCCTGAGACAAGGAGATCTTAGTTTCTTTAGCTAGGCTCCTCTGCCCCCCAAAATGCCTTTCAAAATTATGCTTCATCTCTGGATTCTTCATGAAGTTACACACAGCCCTTCTCCAGATTGCTGAATCCTTCTAGATGCTGAAACAAGAACCTTGGCAGTCAGTAATTTTCCCTCCTTAAGTAGCCATTCTTCTTCCCTCAGGAATTCTGCCAATAACACTATCTGTAGGATGCATTGAATTTAACTTTTTTTTTTTTTACCATAACTGCATCTCATTCAGTGTTATTTCTCAACAAGAAAGTGATCTTACAAAAAAAGATGTAGGGAAATGGGCTAATGCTCATGGAACTTGCTAGTAATGACATGCATCCCATTACTTAGATGCAGCTGGCTTTGTACAATGCAATGTCCTACCTTAAAAATTGTTGTACCCTAAGCCACTCTGTTAAGGAACTAATGACCTGTAAACATAAGCTTGTGCTCATTTGGGAGTTCCATACTTAAAGAAGTGGTAAAATGGAATAATTTTTTAAATAAAAATAATGTAAAACAGTCTGGCTGGCGTGGCTCAGTGATTGAGTGTCCACCTATGAACCAGAAGGTAACGGTTTGATTCCCAGTCAGGGCACATGCCCAGATTGTGGGCTAGATCCCTTGTATGGGGTATGCAGGAAGCAGCCAATCAATAGTTCTCTCTCATCATTGATGTTTCTATCTCTCTCTCCCTCTCCCTTCCTCTCTGAAATTAATAAAAAATTTATTTTAAAAAGTAAAGGATGTGAGTAAAGCACTCACACTCCTCTGTTCTATAATTACTCCAACACATTTTTTGCACATTTTTTAAAATAGGAGAGTAACATTCCCCATAGTGGCTGCCCTCCAAGCTTACTCCACCTAACGCCTATGGGCAGAGTGGGTGATGCTATTTGAGGGTCTATAAAACATTTGGGATCCTCCTGGGTAAAATGTGGTGTTGGAATTATAAAACCATTATCATTAACAATTGGCAGGAGGCTCCTCTCATTTCTCCTGGAGAGATTACAGGGATTGGAGGATGTTCCCTTAATCGCCATGCTGACCTCACCTGACAGAAGCTCGTGCTACTTGAAAGGGAGCCCAGCTCCCTGAGGTCCCGGCATCCCCTCACTCAGAGCAGCAGGGGCACAGCCTAGGGTAAAGAAATAAAATTCCTTTGCCAGACAAAATGGTTATGGCAGTTGGTGGTCATTACCCAGAATATTACTTCAGGGTGAACTAAATGTGAGAAATGTCCTAAGAGATACAGTTAGGGCAGCTTCAGTCACCAGCTTCATCAGTCTATGCATGTAATCCAGACATTCTGGTACAACACTTATGACCCACATTTGAGTTGACATATATAGCTACACAATATAAACCAGTGTTTATTTAGTAAAACAATAATAATTATAATGACAGAAGGCTTACTATGTGCTATGCACTCTATATACCTTTTCTCACTTAGTTGTAATAGCATTTCCATAAATTGTAAGTATTTTCCATTATATAGATGAGCAAACTGAGGCTGTAA
This sequence comes from Myotis lucifugus, assembly GCF_000147115.1. Lineage (NCBI taxonomy): Eukaryota > Metazoa > Chordata > Mammalia > Chiroptera > Vespertilionidae > Myotis > Myotis lucifugus. Next base: position 11,484,547 of record NW_005871059.1, on the reverse strand, counting down.
GAGGATTACACAGCTGAAAAATGGAATAAGTAGGGTTCAACCATGTTCTGATATAGAGTTGCTGTTCTTTCCACATCTATACACTAAATTCACAATACAGCTGCAGAATTTAGATTCACCTGCTTTAAAAATCAAGGAAATAAGTAATAACTAGAAATATAAGGGCATTGGAAGAACAATATTTTGCTAGAGTGAGGATTCTAAAAGGGTTATTTGCCAATAAGGAGATAGTGATAGAACACTACAATAAATACTTTTAAAAACACACAAGATCAGTAGAGAATAAAAACATACCTTTGTAGAATGCTTACTATTGTCTAAGTACTTCTCAGAGTACTTATTAACCTAGTCCATCCTCCACAGTGAACTATTACATAGGTATTATTAATAGCCATTTTACAAATGAAGAAACATCAAGATGTTCATTTGCCCAGGTTCACACCGTTGGTAGGTAGCAAAGCCAGGTTTTCAGTCAAGAACATAGCCCTCGAGTCTAGTCTTTTAATCTCAAATGCATTGGCCAGAGTAGGAATGCTGGTTCTACCACTTTCTGGTCTTGTGACCCCAGAGAAGTTACTTAAATTCTCAAGGTCGTGCTTTCCTCATTTCTAAAATAGGGATGATGGTACCTAACTTTTGAAAGTGCTGGAAGGGTTACTCATTTGATGCACCAACAGCACCAGGCGATGCTTGGCCCATAACACATTCTCTACAGATGTTAGTTCCTTCCCAATTCCTGGCTAGTTCCCCTTTAGTTTCTCCCCTCCTTTCTCTCTTATTCTCACTCTTTCCTCTTCCCTCATCCTCTCTCTTTTGGTTCATTAGCAGCTGCCTCACATGCTCCTGAGCTGTTTGCATCCACAAAGGCATTAGGGATGCACACCGTGTCTTCTAGCTGGGGGTGGTGCCCAGAACAGCAAGGACAACTGCCCGAACCTTTATCACACTCTCTTCTTCCTCCCCCTGCATTCGAGGCCATGCCACTAACAGCTGAAGTCTGATGAAAGCCCTGGGGTGGGAAAATATCTGTTGCTCTAGAGATCAAAACTAGCCCAATAGAGAATTCCAGCAAGTCGCTGCAGGAAGTGCTGGTACCAGAACTGGGGTTGCTCCAACACCGTCTATTCAGTGACAACACCATTGTCATAAAGTCTGCTTCCCAAGCCGTGTGCAATAGGCCCATAGAACCAGAGCTGAGGAAACATCAGCTGGGCTGGCACGGTCCGTATTTCTTTCATGTCCCCCTTGTCAACAGTTTGAAAGTGAGATGGCTAATTTTGTGCCTGACAAGAAAGGACGGATCATTTTCTCAGATGCTGTTATCAGCAGAGTCAGAGCTGGTACACTCTCCCAGGGAGTCCCTGAACCACAGGTTACTGGCAGGCAGACAAACACTCGCTGACAGCCATTTGTGACCGACTATGAAACACCATCTGCCGTGGCTGGGGGAGGAAAGGCTCCAGCAAGTGAGAGCCACTGCAGAACGCGCCCCTGTGTTAACTCCAGCGGCCTGTAGGTAGCCTTAAAGGAAAACCAACTTTGTATTCCTGGGTAGTATGTCTCATCGATCGTATGTTTATAAGTTATACAATATGATGTTTTATGTGGAAGTGAACAAATTTGAATGTGTCTTTATACTAAAATGCAAAAATTAAACCATGGAATCCAGCAAAACAATATTGGGAAATAAATGCAGTCAGTAAGGGAATCAGTTCCTTTGGAGATTTGAGCCAACTGTGTGTGGGCATCTTTCAAAGAACAACAGTATCGAAGTGTCTTTGATGCGTTAGTTTGGGATTTAAAAAAAATCTTATTATTTCCGCATTTTGGAGGATGAGAGGGGGCAGTTCCTGGAAAGAACTCAACTTTACTATTCAATCTATATGTTAAGAAAAGGATTATTATTTATAATGCACAATAGATACATTATTCAGAAGAAAAAGATACTTTACTGGGAGGAAAGAGTTCAGGTCTTTAAGATACTTAGAAAAAGGGAGTCTTTTGCTCATTTACTTTAATAAGGCACACAGCCAAAGGCATATGCCAACCCTCTCCCTCTCTGGTTGGAAGTCTGGGTTCTCATTTTTAAGAGTCTTAATAGTCCTGCGTCTCATGATTAAGTAATGAGAGCTGGCTTCAAAGTATCTGAAGTTTAGCTGATCTCGCAGTTATCCTTATAGGCCAGGGAAGATCATAAAACCAAATGTTTTAAAGACAAATACACAAGCAAATATAGATAGATGATAGATAGATAGATAGATAGATAGATAGATAGATGACAGACAGAGATGATAGAAAAACACCATTTCTTACCGACTCTGCTTGAACTCTGGGACCTTGGCAGGAATTCCAAGGTTTGCTGATGGGAAACACTTTTTACCTAATAAAATGTCTGAGTTTTGTAGTTTAGCTCCTAACTGAAAAGTCAACCCATTATTTAACCTTTCTGGTTAAAACCTATTGGAATGTCCATGCTATGTTCTTTCGAAGTTCCTAAGATGGAAGAGATCGTGGCTGTGTGTCCTTGCATTTCCGTCTCCCAGGACAGGAGAGGAGCTTCTGTTCCAAAGCTGAAATCCAATAACCTCAAGTGAAGGATCCAGATCATCCCCAAAATCTGTGCCTTTGAGGGAGGGGAGGGTGGGGGGTGGCAGCCCAGGCCTTTGTGAATCCCATTGCACCAAAGCTTGGGTACGACCTGCTCAGGGGAACATAACACGGTGGTGATGGAAGATAAAGAAAAAAAAAGATTTAAATGTGCTTTCACTTATGGCCGTGCAATATGAAAAACAAATCTAAACATTTGTCTGTAAAATCAGGTGATGATTGGCTGCCTCCTGTCTCAAGGGGGGCAGGAAAATGGCCCATGCACCTGCCACCTAATTCAGTTTAAAACCTGACACATTTACCAAGAGTGGGCTGGCATAATGAAGTTCATTCAGGCTGTCAGCAGAGTCAATAACTTATCCCCAACTGCTTTTGTTTCAGCAGAGGCAGTGCCTCCGATGGGCTGAGGTACTTATTCAAGTAAAATTTATTTTCAATTGCTGGCCATAACGCCACGGGCACAAGCCTGGCTTTGACAGAACCTTTTGCTCAAGGCTATACTATTGTGAAAGTTTGTGTCCATTGTTTGGGGTCTTTGATCTGTCAAAGCTGCTTAACAAGCTGGTTAAAAACTGTTTCAGATAACAGGTGTGTTCTTTGAGGGCACAGGGACATTTTTCAGCTCCTTGAAAAGAGAGGTTTGAGGATTGACAAATATTTACAAGCCGGTTGGTGGTGATATATCTAAGGCACTGGTAAAACAAGAAACAGATTTCATGTCCTTGGATTTCTGCAACAAGCAATTGCTTTGAATGAGAGATTTAAGAGACATGTTGTTGATTCTTTAATCAAGTCAAGTGTTCAATTGTTTGTATGTAGATTTGTATGGAATTAGGGCCAAAGTTCAATGTGCTCTAGAGGTGTGAGAGGTGGGTGCAATGCCCATGGTCAGCCAATTGCTTCCTGAACATTGAAAGTCTTCTAACTTCCAGAAAGGACAACCTGACAGTGAAAGGTGATAAGCATGCCATAAAGACAGTTAAAAGCGTACTCCTTTTCCTAACTGTCCTGCCGGAAAAATCAAAATTAGGTAGGTATTACAAAGGTGTTCTTTGGGAACCAAATTATTTATTCCTATTAGTTTCAGAAATAGCCCGATATTTTTCTGAAGGGAAATGAAATATACCTTCAGCTGTCTCTTTTCAAGTCTATCATAAACTGTCTTACTCCCTCCTCTAGCAGTAATTTTGTTTTGGCTGAAGATTAATGGGGCTAGAAGGAGGTGGGGCTTGAACCAAGGGGCACCATTGGGTCATTTACATACATTATTCATCTGCATAAAGCTGTTTCTAGTTCACCAAACCCTTTTTGGGAAAGAACAGAAATTAGAGCGAGTCTTTACTCTGCTTGGAAACATTGGAAAAGTACCTTCCACCACATACTTAACTCTCTAGATATTTATAAACTGAATAGTAAGAAATAGTAAAGTTCAAATTCAAGAAGCCAACGGTATCTTTCTGGTTTAAAATCATCCATCAATAACAGAAACAACAAAATTTAGCTAAAATAATTATGTGCATTAATTTTCTTCCTAAAATAATTAAGTATGAGTGCAATTATACTTAAAACAGTTTTTTTCCAAAGGTCTCTCAGAAAGGATGTTAAAAAAATAAAACAAGTAGAGAATTTTTATTTCAAAAAATATCTTTTAAATGTGTTTTTTATTCCCCCAAACAAAGGAAAGCACACACACACACACACACACACACACACACACATAATAAAGCAAGAGCATTGTGTGCTCACTAGATGTAAAAAAGCCCTTACTATATGCAAGAAAGACCTTACTACCTGTGAATATTTCATATATTATAGAGACATTCTCAATAATGGGAAAGGGCAGGGAGAATCAATAAATCTTTTGGGGAAGCGTGGGCTGTTATGAAGGAAAAACAATCAATTTTGGTTCTCATCCTACAACATTCTCAAAATAGTTCCCAAGTGCAGACTGTACTTCATACTTGAGTGGAGGCTTTTTAAATTTGGAAAAAGTATTTACTTCTCTAAGACTCATTTTTAAACTGTTGCTCATTCATAAAATAAAACAATTTGTATAGCTACCTCAAGACTGTTTTACAATTAAATATGGTAATTTTTTAAAAGTAAGTTTGGCCATTGGATAATACTAGCTACTGTTATTGAATCACATTATATAATTACGAATACAAAAGGTCACACTGATTAGCAATATCTGGGTACAGAAGGTCTTGGAAATCATAAAAGTAAGCTGAAATAAACAAATTCATGTTATAACTACATGTAACTGTAAATTTTCTATGAACTAAAAATAGATTACCAAAAGAAATTAAATACAAAGAAAATGTTAAAGAACAAAAATGAAAAGAAACAAAAAATAATAGATAAATAACAGCCAAAGCAACCAATCAAAATTAAAAGGCAAATGACAAACTAGAAAAGACATTTTTAAGAAAAGATTTACCACTTTTTACATAGAGCTCTCACCAGTTAATTTGTAAAACACTGTTTCCAACAGATAATTTAGTAGTAAACATAAACCCACAATTCCCAAAAAAGAAAATACAATTTTTTGATGATTATAACACCAGATTATAAACTTTGGAGGGCCCAGGAACTTTATCAACATTGTTTATGGCAGTATCTTCAGAATCTTGGAAAGAACCTAGCATATAACAAATCCTCTCTCCCTCAAATATTCATTATTTAAAGGAAAAATGTTCCTCTTTATTATCAAAGAAATATAATCTTAAGCAAGTAGATAAGAGAGCAGCCCTAGGGAAACTCAATTGTTTATTCATGTGATTTATAAATATGAAACACTGGAGAAAACACGGTATACAAATATAGAAAAAAGGCAAGTTTTTATCTTATAAAAGGAAAAATATCCTGATTTTTTTTCCTTCCAACATTCATTTTAAGGAGAAACAATAGTTGTCCTGACTTACACATTCTATTTGAACTTCTACAGAAATACTCAGCAGGGATGATTTTTTTGCTATTTTCATAAGAATTGGATTTAAGGTGAAATTAAGGAGTTGTCAGTCAGGTATTCAATAGCAACCTTTTTAAAACAAACAAACAAACAATCAAAATGTTCCTATTCTAAGAGCAGGTCAGAACTGTTGTTCACGGATGCTGATATCTAGAGAGTATTAAAGGTTCTTTCTCCTGTCATGCCCCTCCACACCCCTACTTCAAGTTCACTCCTCCCTATTTGCCTAATACACCCCTGCAAGATTACATAATGTATACACATAAAAACTTTTATTTGGATCAAACAGGGGATATGTACTCAGTTCACAGAAAAGGAGGTATAACCATCCAACAAAAATATTGAAAGACTTATGACACGAGCAGAATGGACAACATTCTATGCTCATGGGCAGCCATGATCCTCTCCCAAGCTCTCCTATCTTCCCTCCTGAATAGCGTAGTCAATGGAGCAAGGCTGGGCTAAATGATGGTGGGGTGGGTGTACTGAGTGAAACAGTGCTCCCTCCAGCATTGATTTCCACCAGGAACCTGTGAATGTGATGTTACTTGGAAACAGGGTCTTTGTAGATGCAATCATGCTAAAATGGAGGTCATACCGGATTAGGTTAGGATAGGCCCCAGAACCAATGACTGGTTTCCTTATAAGAAGATGGAAATTTGGACACAGAAGAGAGAAGAAGATCATGTGGAGACGGAAGCAGAGATTGGAGCTATGGTGCCACAAGCCAAGGTACACTTGGGACCACCTGGAATCTGGAAGAGGCCCGGAGAGATTCTTTCTGAGCACCAGTGGAGGTTGCATGGCACTGCCAACACCTTGGGTAAAGGCTCAACATGTATAAATGTCTAGTTATAAAATAAGCCATGAGGATGTAATATATAGCATGATGACACTGGTTAATAATATTAAAAGTTGCTAAGAGAGTAGATCTTAAAAGTCCTTATCACAAACAAGAAAACTTTGTAGCAATGTACATGGATGGATGTTAACTAGACTTACTACAGTGATAATTTCACAATATATACAAATACTGAATCATTATGTCATACACCTGAAACTAAAAAACAAACAAACAAACAAACCCTGCTGAAAGTGACAGTAGCTGAAGGTTAGGATGAGGTTTGAAGGATCCTCGCACTCTCTCATGTGTTGTATGAGTAACAAAAACTGACTTCTAGGAAAACATTTCTAAAGTTAGCCGTTCTCATTAGTAGGTCAGCAGCTTTCTATTTATCCTTATCTGCCTTCCACTTGTTCTCAGAGAATCACAGATAATTGGAAGAGGAAAGAACCTAAGAACATTTATTTCAATGCCCTCATTTCATAGAAAAGAACACAGGCTCAGAAGAGGTAGGTATGTAAACTCTGGTCACACAGCTCTGCTTGGGGAGAACTTGCACCAGAATCTTATTCTTTGACTCCAAGTATCATTCCCTCAGCAAATGTTTGCCCAGTGTCTCTATTGTTCAGGGCCCTGATCCCAGTGCTTAAGGAGATCTAAAGAGAACAGTGAAACAGTCTCTGTTCCTGGAATTACATGCCTAAATATATAATCAGTTGTTTCTCTATCTTTCGCAATGAAGCTTTGTAGTGGCAGGGGTTGAGTCTTTCCTCGGTAATCATCCAGTGTCAGTCGGTGAGAGAGAGAGAGAGAGAGAGAGAGAGAGAGAGAGAGAGATTTTAAGGAACTGGCTCATGTGACTAAGTCTGAAATCTGTAGGGCAGGTCAGCAGACTGGAAACTCAGGCAGGATTTCTATGTTTCAATCTTGATACAAAATTCCTTCTTCTCTGAGAAACCTCAGATTTTGCTCTTGCTACATTCAGCTGATTGGAGGGAGCCCACTCACTGTGGAGAGTAATCTCATTTACTTAAAGTCAATTGATTGTCTATACTATTCACATCTACAAAATACCTTCACAGCAACATCTAGAAAAGTGTTTGACCAAACAACTAGACACCATAGACTAACCAAGTTGACCCAAGTCAAACTCAAGCTGTCCCAAACAATAACGACAGTGTACCAATCACTAAAGGGTGAACCCATCTCAACCCTGTTTTGGGAGACAGTCTCTTGTATTGTTGCATGTCTTGTGATCCAAGATGCTAACAAACTTTGTTCTAGACTGTCTATTCAGGGATATTTGTATATAGAACAGCCTTGGAAGACAGTGATAGTATCTCTCTTTGGAACAGGGGACAGGTTTGTTTGCTCCCAGGGAAATAAATATAATGTCCTGTTTCAGGAAAAAAGTCAGATTGGTTTGCTAAAAGCTCATTATGAAAGACCGGGGTTTTCTAAGCTAAAGATTCCTCAAATGTAACACAATCCCCTTCATATACTGCAGGTACCTCCACAATGCTCTCATGGGAATTAAAGGGCCAGGGAACCAATGTGAACATGATGTTCATGACACTTTCCGTGCAGTGAAAAATACAATTCCCCGTTTCTAACCGAGGAGTCGTGTGTCTTCTGCTAAGACTGTGACCGTCTGTCTTACTAGTTTGTAAGGTAAAATCTCAACGTGTGTTTCTAACAAGTTCCCAGATGCTGCTGATGCTGCTAGCCTAGGGAACCAATTCCAGCTGCATGACCCTAGGAAGGTTAGGTATCTTTCTATGCCTCAGTTTCCTTATCTACAAAAATGGGAATAATAGTACCACTTTCATAGGCTTGCAGTGAGAATTAAATGTGTCACTGTGTTGAGTATTTAAAATCATGACTATCACCTACTAAGTATTCTGTGTTTGCTATAATTATTAATATAAATATTTCCCCTAAGTTAACATCAGCAGGTAAAACATATATCGACCACAATACCCCTATCACCTAAAAAGACATTCTCATAATAATGCTGTTTTTGAAAGTTACGGCACGTGTTTCCCTCCAGAACACCTTTGGCTCTGGAACACACTTCCATGTAGCTCATTTTTGTGTAACATAACACAGGCTGAGAGTGAAGATAGTAAAATAGCCTTGGGGGCTTCCTAGAAACCAAAACTGGTTGGCAGAGCAGGAAGATGTGGTACAAAGACAGAGTGGGAAGGCTAGGGGAATCCCCTAAAGCAATGAAGTTGTGAATGGAAGCCCAAGTAGAGTGGAGTGATGAACTGGAACGGAGAAAAAAACAGAGAGTGGATGGAAGCCGAGCAGTAGAAGAAGCTAGAGAGCAAGTTGATGAGATAACTGAGAAACAAGATAAAGAAATAGAGGAAGAAAGGGAAATTGGAAAGGAAGACAGGAAAAAGAGAAAGTTGCCCATAAATCTTTGATCTCTTGGAAGTAAGCAAACAAGGTCTTTTTTCTAAGCAGTGACGCACAATCTAAATGTGTGTCAACAAACTAATAATAGTGACTCTTGATGCAGAGTATCAGCAGGAATGTTTTGCACTTAAAACATGTACATATATTTTTTATTGATTTCAGGGAAAGGGCAACAGAAACATCAGTGATGAGAGACAATCATTGATTGGCTGCTTCCTGCACACCCCGCACTGGGGATCGAGCCCACAATCTGGGCATGTGCCCTTGACTGGAATCAAACCTGGGACCCTTCAGTCCGTAGGCGATGCTCTATCCACTGAGCCAAATCAACTAGGACACGTTTTGCACTTTTAAAGTAACTTGCCTCACCTGCTCCGGTTAATATATCCATTTCATCCCTGCCCTGCAGATTCTACCTCTCCATCTCTCACTCTGATCTTCCTTTCAAGCTTAAAGTGTAGAGAAATATTGAACATTTCAATGAACCTAATTCTAGTTTCAACAAACACAAGAACATTCTTTTATACCATAATGGTAAATATTTTAGATAAAAAACCTTCAAATACAATTTCAAGGAAGTAAATTACAGAAAAAGAAAAGACTCTCTAATGGCCAAGTAAGTATTAAGAAAAGCATCTCACTCCTCACTGCCCCCTTAGATGAGGTTTAGGATCTGCATGGTGAGAGCGCATGGCAACCACAATTTAGGAAAGTAACACTTTCCTATTTATCTCTTCCTTCCTCCTCTCTCCACTCCTCCATACTATCAGCAACGGCCATTTCAATGCCAAGTTAGCATTTGGTTGAAGTTTAACTAAAACTGTTGTTTTTTTTAAAAAAATAGTTGTTTCACTTTTAATGTATTCAAAAAGTTTTTATTCTTACTATTTTCCTTCAAGTTATAGCTCCTTGTATTGAGATCTAGTGTTTACTGTGAAAAATATAGTGAATGTTTCTTGGTATTTTTTAATTTAAACTTGACCATATCAATAATGATGAAAAGTTACTGGTCATAAGTCAGTGTACTCTGGCCCTGACACGATCAAATGTCTCAGTTAAGAGCCTGAAAAACAACACTCCTAGAGAATCGAGTACCTAAGGGTAAAAAAAAAATGGGAAAGATTTCTAAATTATAACATGGTGTTGGGAGGAGCATTGATATCTGAGTGCACTAACCCATCTCTATTCTCTACATTGTATGGTCAGTCAGTACAATTTCTAAAACTGTACATTATTCAATATTGGAGTCTAATGTGCTTATAATATAATTCAAGTAAAAACTAGCAACAGATTGCCTCCTCTACTTCTAGTATTCCCCATGGACTATTTAGCACGAGGAACGGTTTCTCATTTTTCATGTTTGGCTGGTAGTTATACATACTATGGGGAAGTCAGGATCATGGAGACATCATTGAGTAGACATACAAAGATGGCCTTTCGTATGGGTTTTATGGAAACAACACTATTTGGGCTACCCAGGTCACACTGTCACTCTATCTCTGGATCCCATTTCTCACATGACTGGAATGATTTTTTCACTTTCCCAAAAGAGAGAAAAGTGTTTGCTTGCTACCATTCTATACGAAACACAATTATGGGCACAATTTAATGCCAGTCACCTTTGAGCTAGGCTCCCTCATGTCCACGCCTTCATATTGACTAGCTCATACACCATGCAGTATCACTACCTTAAGAAGTAATGGTGGATGTGGCAAACCAGGTAGTTTGACAGTCTTGTTGCTATTGCATAATTCAGACAAAGAACTAATTTTAAGCAAATCATATCAACATTTTGGTCACTTTCACAGTACCCATCTCTATAAATGCCATATTTTATTTTCCTTCGAGGTTTCATTTAAATGGGCCCACAAAGGCCAAATGCACACCAGATTGAAATCAGCGCTTTATAAGTCGGTGTAAAACATGCTTATGTTCTTCCTTTAAAAAGTGTTTGGGAAATTGAATTTTCCTACTTACCTGTCTCTGATGCCAAATTAACTGAATGATTGTTCAGTTTTGCTTGGGCTTAAGTAGAGGTTTTAAAGTTTTGTTTTTTATTTTATTTTAAAAATATATGTAATTGCATGAAGCCATTTATACCTTTCAGATGAGAAAAAGTCAGAGAATAACATCCCAACGCTCTCTCCTTCATTTTGATTTCCTACTTTTTGAAATATGACACTCAAAGTGTGTCTTCTAGGTTTAAATCATTCATAGAGAAACAATTGGAAAAGATGACCAAACCTCAAATGTATTAAATGATGACACAAACTGTAATTAGTACAAAAAAGGTTAGATAAAAGAAGTATGAAATGAAAGAGAAAGAAATTTGACATAGGAGAATAAGGAGACAAAAAAAAAGTCAAAAAAGCTCTCTTTTTTAAAAAAAACTTTTGTAGAGGAACCCCTGGCTTCAAGCTTTCAAGATTACCGGAAGCCCCACAGGACCTCCCTCCTGTCTCCTCGGAGGATCCAGCAAAGATCTGACAATTGTATGCGGAATCTTTGTGTCCTAGGTAGGATTATTTATCAGGGATTTTGTTTGTGTGGGTTTTCAATGGCCCAGCCCCAGCTGTACATTTGGGGACAGACCACAGCTTTGGTGAACAGAGGGTCTGCAGCAATCCTTTGGAAGCCTCCCTCCCCCTGCAGGGATGGAGTAATTAACAGACCATTAAGTCAACTCTGCTTTATTGAGGGGGATACCGTGCAGGTCATTGCTTTGAAAACTTTTGTTCTCGAAGGAAATTACAGGATTGTTTTATGTTTAGAACACAGCCTGGTGAACCGGGGAGCCGGGAGGCAAGTTGCTGTAGCTCAGGCACCCAGGGAAACAAGGAGGATAATGACTCTAATCCCATTAAAAAAAGATTTCTCCCAACTTCCGCCCCTTCTTTTATTTATTTTTTTCTTTTAGAAACCAGTTAAAAGAAAAACGATTTGCTCATTTGGTAATAACGAACGGAGACATGAATTACAGAGATGCCCCAGACCAAAGTTTATCTCAGCGACTATAAATCTCTAAACAACGGCGATGAAACTACGGCCACCATTACTTCCTTTTATTTCCATGTTAATCAGAGGCATCTGCTCCCGGCCTCTCTGCTGGGGCGAATGGGCAGTGAGTTTCCCAGCACCCGGAACACCCTGGGCAAGGACGCGCTGGCTGTGCTGGCGAGGACCGCGGGGTTTTCACCATCGAATTTACGCATCGACCTGTGCTTTCCCACGAGGCTCGGAGGACCCTGCGCGCAGGGGATGTTTTTTATGCGCTTAAATGTATTACTTCGCTCGCTGTTTTGCTCTTTTTCCTCTGGTGCCTCTCACAGTGCCTGGCACATCGGAGACCCTCAGAAAGTGTTCACTGCTGCAGTGGAGTACGATTAATTGAGAGAAGCTCGAAAGGAAGTGATGGCGAGGCTTGCATTGCTGGGGGTGCCCTAAAGTGCTGTATGTTTACATAGGGTTCAAAGGTTGATGCGAATTTTCTGGTTCTTTCTGGGGTAGATGGGTAGCGGGGCGGGGGCGGGGGCGGGTAAATAACCAGGAGGGGAACAGGGTCTCTATAAAATGTATTCGCTCCAACCTCTATTCCCTCGCGTGGAGTTAGGGATCCTGCCTGTGGCAGAAACGCGTTCTTGGCACCGCAGCTCTGCAGCACGCGCGGGGGCGGGGCGGGGGGGGAGGTGGAGGGGAGGGAGGAGGGGGTTGTCAGAACAGGGCTTCTGGGGTTTTCCAAGGCCCAAGGGACATGAGGGGCTCCTGAGACGCTGTATCTCACGTGTACACTGTGGCGTTCCCAGAATCACTTCCGACTCCTGCACTCTCCCAGGTCTCAGGCGCAGAACGCGAGGGAAAGACGCGCCCTGATCAAGTCGGGACCAGATGGAGCTCTAAAACTTTCAGGGACAGCTAGCTCAAGTTGCCGCACAGACCCTTTGGCGCTGCCCGCTTCCTGCCCTTCTTCGGCGCGAGACGCCCCCCTACTCCGCCAGGATCTGGACACCCTCCCCCCGCTCCGCCAGGATCTGGACACCCTCCTCCCCCCGCTCCGTTCACCGTTCTCAGCCCCAGCAGGTCCCCGTCCCCCGCGGCCCACTCTGGGGTGTGTTGCGCTTTCTTTCGCGAGTGCTGGTTTCGGGGTGAAGTCCAAACTTCGGTGCCAGGATGGGGGACTGGGCCGGGGCTTGGATTAGAAGCAGAGGCTCCGCGCCAGGGGTTGTGGCCCGGGTCCCCCGCGGATCGCCAGGCGCTTGGGTCCTCTGTGAGGGTCCCCAACCAGACATACGCGGCTGGGGCAGCGGGGAGCCAGGCCACCCGGGCGAACGCCGACTCGATCTCTTTAGCGAAGTTTACAAAGTGTCAGTGCCGTGCTGGGCTCGGGGCGCAGCGAACAGAGAGAAAAGAGCGCTCCGCACCACGCGGCTCGAGTTTAGGTTTGTTGGTTGTTACTGTATTGCTTTTCCTCCCTCCCCGTTTCCCTAAACGCTTAATTCGAGGCTCTCCACAAGAGTTGACGCAGTCGGTCCCGGCCTAGTTCCCAGATGTTCCTCTCGTTACATATTCCTTTTGCCGCCTGCGCCCCCGCCGCTCTGAGCCTGCGGGGCGGACAGCGAGGAGTCGGGGACCGGGGTCAGGAGCGGAGACCGACACTCCCCACGGGATGCAGCCCCGACCACGAGACCCCAGCTCGGCACGAAGCTGGAGTCTCAGCCCCGCTCTGCGTTAGGCCCCGGAGGCAGAGGCGAGTGCGGGCCAGTTCCCGCCGCGTGGATACAGACCAGGGCCGGCTACCGGCTCCCTTTGCCGGACACGAGAGGACAGAGGGAGGCCACACACCCAGCCAAACCAGGGGCTCGGGAGGGATCCAGTCCGAGGGCTCTGGGGGCCTCGGCAAGTGGATTCCGGCGGGTCTCCTGCTCTCTGCCCTGGTGGATCCCCGCACCCCACGCTCTCCAGCCCCCTCGCAGCCCAGCCACCGCAGTGTCCCAAGGAGGGGGGTCCTTGGAAATGGGCAAAACTAAAAATTGAGACTCTGCAGCCCCAAACCTTCGGGGTTTGCCTCTTCCCCGCGACTCAGAAGGGACACAGGTACACAAGAGGCTCAGAGACTTGGCAGGGGTGCGGAGGGAGAACACTCATCCTCCCCCAAGTTTGAAGAGACACAGGGAGGACGCAGGTGCGCCCGTGCCACCAGGGCTCCTCCCTTGGCCGGTTTCTTTCCAAAGTCACTGCCGGCGCTCGCTCTTCGGCTGGGCTGCTCCTCTGGCTTCGCTTCCTACACCCGCGAAGCCGGGACCCCGGGGCCGAGCTACCCGGCCAGGCTAAATCCCCAGCCGCCGAGGTAGGAGCGCCGGCCCAACGTCCTCTCTGCACAGCTCCCCTTCTCCCGCTCGGGCCGGAGCTGCGGCCGTGGAGAGGTGCCCCGGGGAGGATCCTGCGAACCAGGGACTGAACCCTCTGGCCCCGTCCATTTCAGCAGAGCCTCGAGGATTGAGGCCGAGCTCCCGTGGGGCGTCTCCAACGCGTTCGGGGCTGATCCACGCCCACCCCGGAGGCCTGTCCTCCGCCCCAGGCCTGTCCCTGGAGCCCCAAGGGCGGCAGAGCGGCGGTGGGAGGGCTAGGAGCGCACCCTGAACGCGGGCGTGGGAGGGGGAGAGAGGGGCCTGGCGTCTCCAGAAGGGACCTAGGAAGCGCAATTCAATCTCGTTTCAATCTCGTTAGCTGAGAGGTGCTGGGAGAGCCCGCCGCCTCCCCGAGGGGAGGGAAGGGCTTTTGCAATCCCCGCTACGTGTATTAGTGGAGGCGACAAAACCTTGCCGATCCAGCAACTAGAAAACAAAGTTTGAGGAGAAGCAAGACCTCGGATTTGTGGGCTGCTCAGGCCGCCCCTTTTCAGGATATAAACCCAAACCCACACCAGCCCGGGGCGCAGGAGAGGCTCGCTAGAAACCCAGGGCTAGCAGCCTGCTTTCCCCTTCCAAGTGCGACTTTCTCCCACCCTTAAAGTTCCGCCACTTAAACCACAGGGTGTTTCCACCTAGGCTTCTCAAGATATCTCGGCCCATGAAGCTTTTGCCTTCCTTTTAACTATAAAGCAACGTTTATTTTTGGAATGAAGGGATCCTTTTCGTGTTTCTAGGGGGAATCGTTTGTCGTGTTTCTAGGGGGAATGAAAAACTTGAAACTTCAGAACTTTGGAGACAGTGGCAAATTTACCACACACACATACACACACACACACACACGCGCGCTGCCCGAAAAACCATTCTTACGTTTGAGGCCATGTAATTTTGTTTCTGGCATCAGTCATTTGAGAATTCAACGGGACATGCAAGCAAGAGTTGCCTGCAAAGTCACAGCCCCAGCTTACCAGCTCCCATCGCTGTAAGGCCCTTTCTGGGGATGCTAGTGGTGACTGTTCCTACTCAATAAATCAATAAACTCCCAAGGACCTGGCTCCCAAATCGCCTTCCTTCTTGAGTTCCTGCCCTGTTCCAATCCGTTCTCCCAGTCTCTAGGGGGGAAAAAAGGAGTTTTGTGACCCAGAATAGGGCTCAGCCTGTTTAGGAGATCTCCTCAAAGTTGGAAGCAAGGCCTACTAGTACTTTTCTGCTTCTGGGCAACCCAGGGAGAGTTCTCTGGGCTTCAGGCTCTTTTTAGCGCAGTGGCCCATGGGAGTCAAACCCACAGCTCTTTAGATTGACCTACAGAGATAACTCAAAAGATTCTTGTCCCAGCAACAGGACCCCAAAAGCCAGCAGTGTGGGTAAGGAGTGAGGTCTTACTACTTCCCACACCCAGGTTAAGTTCCAGCTCTAGAGAGGGGGTGAAGCCCATTGCTCAGCCAGTGGCCAGGCCTCCCGTCTGTTTCTTCCCAGAACCAGGCCTTTGGAAGCAGGACTCAAAGAAGCAAGTGGCTCAGGGGAAAGTCGTTTTCCTGATTGATGGAACTTCTCTGTCCCCTCCCCTTTCTAAATAATAAACTCCCGGGGAAAGGCTGGAGGGCTGCCTTGTGTTGGCTTCAAATAAATCCTCAACAGCTCTTTGCTCACCCGGAGAAATGAATCACTCTTGGGAAACAAACGATTATTCTCCCATTTGTCTGCCAAAAACCAGAGGAAATAAGCACCCTCCACTGTAGACCCGCACTTTGGTTGTTCTCCCTGACAGTGGGGAAGTGGAGAGGGGGGTGGGGGGGTAGAAAGATATGGAGAGTGAGTTAAATGGAGCTTGGACCCACAGAGATGCCCGCTCAGGGAGGGGCAGCACCAGGCAGGCGGAGGGGGGGGGGAGCAGGAAGGAAAAGACAGGTGCTTCTTGGATGTGCTGTCCAAGCGGAATGCTGGAGAGAGACAGCTCTATGACACCTCAGGCCTCCCCCTCTTGAAGAGGAGTTTAGGCCTCACCAACAAAGAGGTGATGTTACCTACAGTCCAGAGGCAAATATGGGGTGACACGTTTTAATCAGGTTTTGATTTTCATTAGTGGGAAATACAGACATGTGCTGCTGGGTTTATCATCACTTGAATTTGATTTCTCGCCCTCTGTAAACAAACAAAGCCTTCTTGCTGGATTACTTTGGCTCGTATACACGATTTGGAACTGTTATGGGATGGAGGGATGAAGAGAGTAAAGTAATTTATTTAAATGAGCCCTGTTCTCGCCATCATTAATGTAGATTTTTCTCTTCATTCCCCACTCCTTGCCCCATAAGACTTGCAAAGAGTTTGTATTCAAGTAAAGACCCGCCATCTTCTAAGGGAGGAAAGGAGGGAGAATTGCCCCTATAAACCTGCAGGATACTGAGACTCGGGCGGGTCCTTGGCCTCACCCCGCTCACGTTACAGAGCAGAGCAGCCTCCCTTTTCTCTGAGGGGCTGCTGCCCCCGCAGGCGGGGGGCCGGGTTTGATTCTTTTCTAGAATCACTCTTTGTTGACTCTTAAAACATATACTGCATTTTAACCTGTTTTTTTAAAGGCCCCCATGGGCAATTTAAAGGGAGAAGAAGTTAACTTACTGCTTCATTCTCATCTGTTGCCAACACAACCACCACAGACTACTCTGCCTCTAATTTCCTGCCATTTTGGGTTTCCAGGTTACCTAAAAAACAACAACAACAACTCAATTTGCTGAGTTTATGAGGGTCTGATTATTGCAGAGAAACAAGGAGCTCAAATATCACAAGGCTACCAACATCGATAATGCCCACATTAGGAGGACATTGAGTTGTAATAATTAACACCAATTTATGTGACCTCTTTACCTGTAAATGACCAGAGGAAACTTCACATCTGCTCACCCATCCAGATCTCTCACCCAGACCCAAACACACCTTTCTGGGCCCACGTGTTCCCTACCCACTACCCCATCTTCAAAAATTTTAGGCAAAGGCAAAGCCAGGATTTAAAGGTTCTTTTTTATTTGAAATCTCATCCAGAAACACTGGTTATTAATAAATATATCATAGTTATCAAGAATATATAAAAAATAAAGACAGGTATTGTCTTTGAAGCCCTAACAAAATATTTCAAGCAAATGTTCAGGAAAATAAAAACGCACCCCGCCCCCAACCACGATAAGTTTTCAGAGCTGATGATAGAGAGCCTACCCCGCATGCAGAATAACTGAGCAAGGGGGAGTGAGGCAAGCTAGTGGAAGGAGCCCAGGCTCTGGCAATCGCCCCTACCACAGCTGAGGAAGGTTGGGAATGGGGGTTTGAAGGGGTTGGGGTGGGAGAAGAAGCGCATGTGCATGAGTTTGGGTCTTTGCACTCTGCCCCCGTTTTCATTTCAAACAACCACAGACAAATATACGGAGTACTTGGGAGAATTCACTAATAAATCCTTGTTACAAGGAAAATGGCATCACGGCCGGCACAACATGTTTAGACAAGATTCATGTGGAAGCGTGCATGCATTCTTTTGACCTACACTGCGTCCCAAGGAAAACGCACATAAGGGATGTCATGCCCTGGACCGGAGGTGAGATTCAGAACTTGGGTCTCTCTCTCTCTCTCTCTCTCTCTCTCTCTCTCTCTCTTCCCCCAGTGTCTCTAGAAAACAAAACAACTGTGGAGAGGACAGTGACCATCCGAATTGCACCCCTCTAAAGGAAATATTTACATTTGTTTTGCACAAAAGGGATGGTTGTCTTTTTCAAGGTGAGAACACAGAGCCAGAGAAAGCCAACTCTAAAGTCCCTTCGCAAGTTCTTAACTGCACAGATCCCCCATTCAGACAACAAATGCAGTTGCGATACGAGCATAGGGTAGTGAGGAAGACCGGCGCGGCCTGGGGAGAAGAAGCATGCATGCGGAACACGCGACGTTGGTTCGAGTCCCCCTTCGCTACCACCTAGAAATTGCAGTTTGGTTTTGGTCCTTTCCCTCCGGGGGTCCAGTGGGGTCTGAGATCTCTCAGCCGGTGCGGGAGGCCACGGGGCCCGGGCCCACCCTCCCGCCAGCCGAGGGCCCAGCCTCGCCCTTCCCTCCCGGCCCGGCACCGCGGCCCCTCCCGCCGCGCTCCCTCCTTCTCCGCAGCCGGGCCAGCCCGCTGCTCACTTGAGCAAGTCCTTGGACTCGGCCGACAGCCGGGCCATGTTGGCCGTGGAGAGGGCGGACAGGTGCGGTGCCGGCGGCATCTGGCAGATGGTGCAGGGGCAGGGCAGCCCGGCCCAGTGCTGGAAGCCGCTGCCCAGCTGCAGCGCGGGCGGCGTGGAGGGCGCCTTGAGCAGCGAGTGGGGCGGCCGGATGGTGCCGATGGCTGGCAGCGAGGCGGCGGACAACGGGGACGAGGCGTTGCCCGACGACAGCGCGCCGCCCAGGATGGGGTGCACGGGGTGCACGGCGTTGGCGGCGTGCGCCGGGTGGCCGGCCGAGTGGCCCATCGTCCCGCAGTGGAAGGCCGAGTGGTGGCCCCCGTAGATCTCTCCAACCAGCCTCTTCATCTCCTCCAGGGAGCTGGTGAGCATGAGGATGTAGTTTCTGGCCAGCAGGAGAGTGGCGATCTTGGAGAGCTTCCGCACCGAGGGCCCGTGCGCGTAGGGCATGACCTCGCGCAGCCCGTCCATGGCGAGGTTCAGGTCGTGCATCCGCTTGCGCTCTCGCCCGTTGATCTTCAGCCGCAACTGCTGCAGGTCCTGCTCCGACAGCTGCTTCTTGATTTTGTACTTGCTGCTCTCACCTGCGGCCTTGGCGCCGGCCCGCGAGAGGCTCTCCCCGGGCATCTTCTGCACCAGGTCGCCCTGCGTGGAGGAGACCGAGTTGAGACGGCTCTCCTGGTGGTGGTGGTGGTGTCGGTGATGGTGGTCCCTCAGATACATCTCATCCATGTCCGGAGAGGAGGCTCTGCTGGAGACAGAGCTCGAATCAGAATTCATTTTATTACAGGGGATGCGTCCCGGCCGCGGGGAGGTTTGAGGCGGGAAATTAAAGAAAATCTTGAATTTAAAAAAAAAATCTGCACAGCCCAGCAACCCACTTCTCAGCGACAAGACGTGAGAAGAAAAGCTGAGGCACTGCCTTCCCCGCCTTTCTCCCGCCCACTCCCCTCTCTCTGGGTAGGCAGGTCCCTGGACAGCTAGTTGGTGTGCGCTTGAACTAACCTCGCGCCGAAAAAGAGGGGCTTTTATAGAGCTGCGGCGGAGAAAAGAGACAAAAGAAACCCTCCTATCTATCCTGGGCTGGTTAGGATGACGTGCCATCATTCAGGGCGGTGCGCTTTGCTGTCCCATTTAGCAAGGATTCCTATTCATATTCATTGCGGGGCCGCCCTGGGACACCTCTGCTGAGAACCGCTAGGAGCCCCCAGGCACAAACCCTCTGTGATTGACACACTCTCCGCTCCAGCTCACGCCTTCCCGATTTTTAAAAAACTTGCTTCCACCCCAAGTCCCTTCTCGATTTCCCTAAACAAATCACACCTAAGACAGCGAAGGAAGGGAAGGAAAGAGGCTAGGAAGGCTGGCAGGGATTCCTCTGGGTTTGGAGAAAGGAATGGAAACATTGTTTCTCCTCCCTTTCATAGCTGCTCTCAATTTTGGACAAATGTGGGCACAGAAGTCCGAATGGAACGGTTTCAGGGGCAGAGGCGGATGGAGGGCAGGTTCCACGGGCAGTTGGGGGCCGAGATGGCAGTCGAAGGGCGTTCTCTCAAGTTTTTTCTTTTAATTAGTTCGCTTTTCATAAACAGATAGTGTGTTCATTTTGTTAATTGGGCCCTTCTGGTGTGGCTTCAACGGGAGAGTCATATCTGGCGATGGGTTTGCCCCTGACACTGCTGTGGAGATGGGTATAAAGCTTTCTATGTCTTGTCTTTGGTTTTAAAGAAATTGAAAGAATTTCAGCCTTGCCCAATTCTCTAACTTCTTAGACCTGGACCCGTGGGGGTGGGGGGAATCTTGGTGTTTACAAGAGCATATTTAGAAGGGGAAGGGAGAAAAACCAGCCGAGGGGGCGGGGAGGAAATTGGGGATTGGAAAGCTTCCCGGGAACCCGGAGTGTTCCTGCTCGGGCTTCCCCGCGGCCGCCGGACCCCCGCGACGCGGACCAAGGTGGGGCAGGCCCCCGCCCGCAGCTGGGCGGCCTCTGTTCCCGGGCGGAGTGCGAGGCGGGCCGGGGCAAGCTGCAGCTCTGGGTCAAATGATAAACTACATTCGTGTGTGTGTGTGTGTGTGTGTGTGTGTGTGTGTGTGTGTGTGTGAGAGAGAGAGAGAGAGAGAGAGAGAGAGAGAGAGAGAGAGAGAGGTTCGGCAGCGAAAGGGTCTGGGAGCCTGTGTGTGCGCGCGGGCACCGAGGGCCCCGCACAGTGTTTCTGGGGATCCGGACAGGCCTGGCGTTTGGAGCTTTCAGTGCGAGCGCCTAGGTCGCCGGTTTGTCTTCTCCTTGCTGTGTTTTTGTTACTCGGGAATAGCCAGGCAGAGTGAGGGTGGAAGGGAGAGAGCCCGCGGGCGGCCTCTAAGAGAACTGGGCACCGCCACGCTCTGGGCGCGGAGGAACCGAAGACAGACACCAGGTTGTGCCGAGTGTCTGGGTGCAGAGTGTCACACCGACACTATCCGGTACCCTCGGGTAATTAGGGCTTCAGTCACTGCAAGTTTCCTGGACTCGGGAGGAGGAGGAGGAGGAGGAGGAGGAGGAGGAGGAGGAGGAGGAGGGTCGGGGAAGCAGCACTGACAACACCGGTCGGATGGTGAGATGCAACATTGGAACAGATGTGTTTTTCTAACCAAACTTTGCTTCTCTGTAAAAAGCAAAGAAAATGGCCAACAGTCCATCGCCAAGGCCAGGACTTCAGTGCCCGTGAAATTCGGACTCAAGCATCTTATCCTCCAACAGCCTCCACCTCCATGGAAGAAAAGTTTCTTTAAAATGGAGAAACCAAAAAGTTCCATTGATTGTGGAAAAGTTATGTCCAAACGCACTCCTAATACCCAAGCCAAAGGAATGTTTCGTAACTCACCGGACTGGCCCGTTTTAGCTCAGTGACACTCACCGCCCCCACCCCCCCGCCCCCATGCGTAAAGGGCTTCCAGAGAATCCGACAGAAGCTGCCGGGAGAGGCTCGGGCCAGACAACAGCCCTCGGAGGCTTGCCTGCTAATCAAGTGGGGGTGGGGTGGGGTGGAGGTGGGGTGGGGGCGGGGAGCGCTCCACTGTGGGCGAAGTGGCTTCCCCGCCTCCGGGCAGTGCCCCAGACCGGCCCCCGCCCGCCTCCGGAGCCTCCCCCCCCCTGACCCCTTGGCATGGACTCGTCTTTCAAGCTGGCAATGCTGCGCTCCAGTTTAGTACCAAATCAAAGCCTGTTTAAAGCAGAAGGGTTGCAAGTGAAGAAGTAGAAAAATCATACTGATGAAAGGTATTCTATCTTATTAAAAATCTCCATGGACAATATGAAATAAGGTGTAACATTCCCCCACATTATTCGAGATTGCAGGGGAAAGGACGGTGGGGGGAAGCAGTCCTCGAAATTCAAGGGGACAACTCACTTGCAGGACTAGAAAGACAGGGACCAGGGCTCCGAGAGTACGAACCAGACATCTCTCTTCCTGGGCACAGCCTCTGCACCGACCTCGACCAGCTCCCAGGGGGCTGAGTTGGGCGGGGAGGGGGGGCCGGGGCCTCCGCCTGCACTCACCCCTCCACCCCCAAAGGGTTTTTGACGAAGCGTGAGTGGCAGATCTGCCGCGTCCAGGCCCAGCCCCTCGGCCGCAGTCCGGGACACAGAGCGCCCTCTCCTTTCCGGGTGCCCTCTGCTTTCGTGGGGGGCCGCCGGGACAGCGCGCCTCAGCCGGGCAAGCACGTTGAGTGAGGCCTCCCAGGAGTCCTGTCCTGGGACGCTTGTTCCTCGGTGTCTATTTCTCGGAGAGATTAACTACGAGAAGATGGACAGCAAAGGAGCCGCAACTTTGCTCGCAGTAAAATGGGTTGATACTCGCCACGGTTCCAAAGGCGAAGGCGCCAGCCAGGCAACACCGGCTCTGCTCCCCAGCTTGGCTCTCCGATGAGCCCAGAGCCGGAGCAGGGACAGGCGGAGCTCAGGAGCGCGAGCTGACGGCGTTTCTCAAAGGGTCTCTGTCCTCAGCCTCCCGGGATCCCGGGTGTGGGCCGGGAGGAGAGAGGAAGGCAGTCGTCGATGGGCAGAGGCTGCTGAAGCCGCCCCAAGGGGCCCTCGCCGGAGACGCGCCGTGACCTTGGCCCTGGCCGGGGCCCGTTTAGGGGGATCAGACTGGCGGCGAGCCACGCTCTCTCGGGCCCCACCCCGAGTCCTCCCTGCGCAGCGGCGGCGCGGAGGTGGGGTCCTTCTCTGGCAACAGGTGCGTTCCCGGGCCTGCGGGCTACGTCCAGCCCCGCCCCGCCGCCTTGGCTCTGGGAGAAGCCTGGGAGCTCCCCAGCCTTTGTGCAGCACCTGAAAGCCGGGTCGGCGCGGGGACCTGGCCGGCAGAGCAGCCCAGCCCTCCCCGCGCGTCCCGGGCGCGCAGCCTCAGCTCCGGGGACCGCACGCTCCGGAGGCTCCTCGCATTTCCTGACACCCCCTCACCCCATCGCCCCGTCCCGTCACCGGGGACCGTCCCTTACCCGGTGCCGGGTGCGTGCCGCTCGGTGCCAGGCGCCCACCGCTCCCTGCGCCAGCCACGGAGGTGCTCTCCAGCAGCTGCCGGCTCTGCCTCAGGCCGAGGCGATTTGGGCTCAGGAGCCACCCTCCCCCCAAAGCCTCCTCGGAGTCCAGCGGCAAATGTCGCGCTGGCTGACCTGCGGGGGCTGGGGGGGGGGGGGCTACTGCGAGAGGCGGTCAGTCCGCAAGGTCCAGGGGCTCCGGTGGATCGTCAAGCCTCAAACTTGACCAGCAGAAACTTTGGCCGAGACCGGGCGGCGGGAGGCGGCCCTGTGGTCTTCACCTTTTAACCCAATCCCTCTTTCAAAACCAAAAAGATAAAGGGGACCCCCAGGAAGCTCTAAAGATGCGCCGTCATGTGCAGCCGGAGAAATAGTCTACAAACTAGCTGCCCGCAAGGAACTTCTTAAAAAGTACTTTCTGTCTTTAACTGAGTAAAACAATCGCTTCACAACCACAGCAGTGGGGGGCGGGTCAATCAAGGCTGTTAGGTTGATCAAAGGAGCCCTTACCAAAAGGAACATTTTAAAAAAAGACAACAGGTTTTAAAAAATTAAATTCAAAATAAATCACAGCCAAGCAAGAATCTTCTCTCGCAGCAGCACCTCCCGGCTGATGGAGTCCTGGCTGGGGACTGGACCCCATTCCCCCAGTCAGAGATGCCAGCGTGGAAACCCCAGCAATTAAATGGGTGCTAGAAGGGCCCCGGAGGATGGGTCTGGTCCGACTGAGCAAAGTGCCTCAGTTTTCTGGGTTGCCCCATATTTTACATAATATCTTGAACACTCATTGGTCTGCCCAGTATTTCTCCTCTTCTTTTTAAAATCTGATGTTCATACAGGAAAAATAGCAGAAGTTGAAGGACAGCAGAATTTTATGAGGAGATAGTAACTGCTTTTTGCAATGTTGGATGTGAGATTGGAAGATGCAAGGAAGTACCAGAATAGCATAAATTGATGAGGCGCTAATTATGTGAATATATAGACAAGTTAATACACTGGCAGAAGAAGTTTGATTTTAATGATGCATAAGCAGCAAGTCTGGCTAGAACTTACAGACTCATTACAATTATTTAAAGACTGACTAAAGTAAAAGGAGATATGGATGTCTGGGCTTCATTTGTAGGATTTTCTCAATTAGTGAGCATACTTCACTACTCTTTTTTTTCCCATTCCAGTAACATCTGCTCAATTGCCAAAACCTCTACTGAGTTTCCCTCACAAGCCTATAAAATGAAAACATTTTTTTTCCTCAAGATTGGAATGTTTAAGTTGATTTAAATATCACTAGTGATCAATCATGTAAACCAATGAGTTATATTAAAATTTGCATACTTACACACATTCTTGGCATGTGTCCTGACATTGTGGATTTGTGGTTCCATTAATACCAATAGTTTAAGAACCACCAGATGATTTCAGGCTAATATTTTATTGTTATTAATGTAATTCTTTTGTGACCTTATAGTTAAAGCCTCTATATACAATTTTATATCTTAACAAAAAATAGCACAGAATATGAAATTCTTTTTATTTTTGGAAGTTATTATACCATCTCCTTGGTACATTCTATTAATTAAATATTGCTGTACTCTTTGCTAACATGCTTAAGGAATTTATCTTTATTTTAGAGATAAATATTCATATTAGAGATAAATATGTTAGCATTTTTATGTTTCATTTTCTGTTCAATAATATTCAGGTTTATGCAAAAAGTATATAAATAAAAGATACCACAAGACATTAGAATGTAAGAACCTATGTTTAGAGCAAGAGAGGATAAAAAAGATGCTAACACTTGTGTCATCAACTTATTATGCTACTTTTTCATTATAGGTATCTATACTTGTACATTCTGAAACACACATGTATATTTGCATAAAGTTAAATACATTAAAATGTTTATTTGAAGCCTTTCAGTCCTAAATGAAAAGGAATAAGTTACTTTTCAGATGATAATAAAGACAACATATTATACATCTGTTCATAAATAGAGTTGTATTTGACATTTGTTATGTGGACTCTTAACAAATATAGATTTACATACATTATTTTGAGAAGGTGATAATTAAGGACTCTGCTACTGAATCTTGAAAAGTCAAAATGGCAGTTTTCTAAAATCAACATTTCCATGACTGATTTTATACAGAATCTGTGATATGGACCAGGTGGACTCTGCTCCATTATTTCTAAAAGCAAACGAAAATGTCCTTCCTCATCAGTCCATTGTATTTTTCTAGTTATAGCTAAGTCTTATTTTGTTTACATAGCATCAACAATCTGAATGTAAAGTTTCTAAGACCAAATTGTCACTATTTACAGGATTGGCTGAATTTTCATCTTTACACTATATTATAATATGTAATAAAATTTAAGCAATTATTCAGGCAATACAAGCCTCAGGTTACTTTTATTTAGGTTTGTGTGGGGGTGTGGAGGGTAGAGAGGGAGGAAGCAGACTGGAAACAAACTATTACTCAAAGTTTCTAGATATTTATCATTCTGTATTTTACATGCAAATGACTCTGAGTCTGCTATTTAACAATTGAAATGATATTTTCAACAGCACTATCAAGAACTGGATGTAAAAACAGTCCATATATTTGGAATATGTTATTTTTTACAACATAAAGTGATAATGAAAATAAGTATATTTTTATAACATAACATTAAGATATCAATGAAACTTGATAAATTTCCAAACCCTAGTAATTTTTATTACCTTCTAACCATTGATAATGGGAAAGAGCAGAATATTGAACTACTTATATTTACAGAGGTGATTATTTCAATTAGATACCTTATCACTTTGTTTTTCTTTCTTTTTATTATGGCAAGTATAATAAATACAAGTAGACTTTCAGAAAAAAACCAATACCTTTGAAATGAGAAGGACCAGGAAGAGAAGGAGGGTGTAGAAAATATTGTGTACATGTCCTTAGTTTACAATACATAAACTTAATCCTACCCTTAAGTGCACTTAATGGAGTTGTTTGTATGAAAGCACTCCCCGAATATGTGTTTATTTTAGAAATTTATGGAAATTGTAACATTGATGCTGATATGATAGTCTAATATAGAGCACATCTGTGGCTATTTTCCAAAGTCGGAGGTGTAGCCAGTTTAAAATGAAATCAAAGCCCAGCAGACCCTGGCACTCTCATCACCAGCCATGCATCTGCCATACGTGAAGCCAGTCCGATTGCATGAGCCAGAGCTGTGAGAATGAACACTGAGCAATCCCTGGGGGATGGTGCTTCTGAGTCTGGGATGGCTCAGATAGTGCTGTAGAGGTGAAGTGGAAAACTGGCAACACTACCAGATTGAAACCCTGCTAAGGAAAAGAATTTTTGAAAGTCAGAACTATAGATATCCTAGTGCTGCTGGACAATGTTCCCAAACAAGTTCTTCATTTTTTTCCATTGCTAAGAAGAAAAAAATAAGAGAACTTTCAGCTTTATATTGAAGGACAACTTCAGTGTCCTAATTGCTCATAATGCAATTATGTAATACAATTACTTAAATCAGAATATGAAACTAGAAATTCATAGTGAGAAAAAAGTTTTTATTTTGTCAGCGAGATTTATAAGCTTATTTAAAATTATTTGCAGTGTAAAAATTCTTTTTCTCTGAACAAAAACTTTTATATGTGATTTATTTGTATAAAAAGGAATCGAATGCAATCGTGTATATAATTTTCAAGTACACTTGCTATAATTGCCATCTCTTCATCTTTATCAAAGTTTTGCCTGCTGTAAAAGTAAAGAAGGGGAGAGCAGCTCTTTTGCTCCCATTAGATTTATTAATTAAAGTAATTACATTAAATAGAAAATAATGCCAAAAACAGACACCCATTAGAAAAATATTGCTAGAAGATCTATGTGGCAGGAAAGATGTTGACCAAGAGCCTATAACCAATTTGCCTTAAGAGTTTTAAGTAGCTGCAAAAACTAAAACCCAAAGGGTATATGCAGATTAGAGTTGAAAACCTTTTTTTAAGACAGGACTAGAATAACAAGGGAATAGTCCCTCTCAATGTCTGTGGTATCCTTCATGTCCCTTTGATAAAGCCATCAGTAACAAAGGGGACAAAAATAAACATCAGCAAATAATATAAATGCATGAAGAATACTGTGTAGTCTTTTTTAATAAGTTGTCTTCTGGTCAAAGCTTGAAAATACCATAAGCTTATAGGAAAGATGAGCTCTTGGAGAGCTATAAATAAAATTTCTTGATAATTCTTAAATTGTAAACAGAAATGCCACTTCCCCATTAATGAGAGCACCCACTTTATGCTATGACAACCAGAGGCAGATATTATACATGAAAGACTTCACAACCCATCAAATTTCTTGGATAGGAGTTGCTGCTTACCAGCTGTGCAGACTTACACAAGTTTCTTACTACTTCTGAACTTTCATCTTGTCATCTGCACAATGAAATTAATACTCATGACTTATGCCATTGTGTGGATTAAATAATAGTGTTTTGCAAACCTTTTAAAATCACAATTTTGAAAAAAAAATTCTTACCTTATCTTCTGTATATGTTCTTACCAGTCTACAATCTTTGTTCAGCTTTATAGTTTGCCTTATAAAAATATCCTGGTCGTCTCTTTAAATTTTTCTCTTATCTCCCCTCACTTTTAAGACAGGGACCCATCCTTTCCTGTGCCCCTACCACTTGGCAAGCTGAGAATTAGTAATATAAGAATACCAAGGCACCTCTCAGAAGTTGGAGTAGATACCTGGAATGTGCTGTGGCTTTTAAAAATAAAATTGAGGTATAGAATCCACTAGTTTTAGGAGGCAGTATGACAAGTTCTTGGTCCCTCTAAATAACATTTGGCTAGGGAGAAAGCCAAATGAAAACAGTTTTAACGAAAAGGCAGTTATCTGCAGAGTCAAATTCTCTTGATAGGTCTGCTGAGAGGAAGACTGAGCTTTATCACTATGAAAGTCATTGACAATCTATGATAAAAACAGTTTTAATGCTATAGTGGGGGTAGTAGTCACAATGGAGTAAATTTGAGAAAAGGTGGGATGGGAAAAAAATGGAAAATGTAACGATAAAAACTATTTCAAATAGTTTTGCTAAAAGAGAAGCAGAAAAATGATGCAATGCTTGAGCAGTATTTCTTTTGTTTTTTGAAGATGGTAGAAATGACAAAATGCTTGTATACTTATGGGAATAATTTAGTAGTGAGAAGAAACTGATGATGCAAAGGAGAGAGGGGACAATTGCTGGATCCATGCCCTTGAGTAGGTGAGAAGGGGTGGACGCCACACACAAGTAGAGGGGAAAGGCCTTCAATAGGAACACAGAAAGGATAACAAAAAAGAAAGCAATAAATAGACCCAAATGCAGGGATGTAGGTGGAATTGGAGGTAGGTGCTTTTGGAAGATTTCTTCTTTTAACCTAATTTCTTAAATAAGAAACAAAGTCATAGCTGAAAGTGAAAACTGGGGAATGAGACATTGGTGATTTAGAGACAAAATCTATGAACCAATCTTTTAGGAGAATGGGAAGTAAGTGGACTAAGAACAATAGAGGAGTTGCCACATCACACCTACACGAAGATTACACTATGGGCACCGCCATTTAGTCATCCACTAGCTAGGAAGGACCGTGACCCTGGGGATGCTGGGCCTACCACACAGATACCACCAGTTGCTTGTCGAAGTCACTCCTCATTTTCTTCCTTGTAAACAGATGTCTAATTTTTTTATATTTGACAATGTGCTCACACTGAAGGGATGACTCCGGATTGGTCTCAATCATGTTAATCTATTTCCATTTTGTCAGATCTTCACTTTCTCTACTAGAGATAGAGGCGGCCATATGGCCCAGTTCTGGCCAATGAGAATAAGAAGAAGCCTGCTGGAGGCTTCTGGGAGACCTGTTTTCTTCTCTGACAAAAGGAAATCTCTTTGACTTCTTCTTTCTGCTTCTTGAGGATAGAAATGACTATAATTGTGGTTGACATTTTGTGAACATGAGGTTGCATAAGAATGAAAAGCCAACCTACTGACAGAGCAGAAGGGAAGCAAAGAGCAAGCCCTGATTAAGCCCCAGAGCAGATCTGGATCAACTTCCCAGCAATCTTTTTACTGAGTCTAATAAATGTCTTAAATTGTTAAAGCCACTTACTTGGGTATTCTGTTATTAGCAGCCATATGCATTTTAACTGATATCCCTAGATTTCAAAGTGATAACCAAAATTTTTAAATTTTATGCACAGTGCATGGCTATATAAAGGACTCAGTTCCCCATTTCTTCCAAAATAAGGTACATACATTTCAAAATATTACTGAGATCCCATTTTGGGGTTTATATTCAAGAGTTGAAAGCAAGATCTCAAAGAGAACCCATGTTTATAGCATTATTCATGAATATCCAGAGTGGAAGCAACCAAAATGCCATTGATAAATGAATGGATAAGCAAAATGTAGTATATACATACAATCAAATATCACTCAACTTTAAGAAGGAAGGAAATTCTGCCCTAACTGGTTTGGCTCAGTGGATAGAGCGTCAGCCTGCAGACTCAAGGGTCCCAGGTTTGATTCCTGTCAAGGGCATGTACCTTGGTTGTGGGCACATCCCTAGTAGGAGGCGTGCAGAAGGCAGCTGATTGATGTTTCTCTCTCATCTATGTTTCTAACTCTCCCTCTCCCTTCCTCTCTGTAAAAAATCAATAAAATATATTTTTAAAAAAAGAAGGAAGGAAATTCTGACTAATGCTACAATATGGGTGAGGACATTATACTAGGTGAAATTAGGGAGTCACAAAAAGACAAATACTGTATGATTCCTGGATAGGAGTTGCTGCTTACCAGCTGTGCAGACTTACACAAGTTTCTTACTATTTCTGGACTTACATCTTGACACCGGTACAATGAAACTAATACTCATGACATATGCCATTGTGAGGGTTAAATAATAGTGTTTTGCAAACATTTTAAAGTCACACTTTTGGAAAAACAATTTCTTAGCCTATCTTCAGTATATATTCTTACCAGTTC
Organism: Myotis lucifugus; assembly: GCF_000147115.1. Classification (NCBI taxonomy): domain Eukaryota; kingdom Metazoa; phylum Chordata; class Mammalia; order Chiroptera; family Vespertilionidae; genus Myotis; species Myotis lucifugus. Next base: position 11,454,562 of record NW_005871059.1, on the reverse strand, counting down.
ACAATCTTTGTTCAGCTTTATTCTCTTACAGTTTGCCTTATAAAAATATTATCCTGGTATTCTTTTTAAAATTTCTCTTATCTCCCCTCACTATTAAGACAGGGACTTGATGAAGGTTAACATCTAATTAATAACAGATTTGGGACTGGTGTAAACTTTTTCATTAATAAAATGAATTTAGAAAGAGACTTATCCATAGTAAAGGGGCATGATTTTTAGCACCACCTGATCTTATAATCAAGGTTTCTTGTTGCTAAGTAAAATATAAAATATAATGTAATCTAGAGAAAAACTTTTCTTACATATTTGCTAATGGGAGTTTTGGAATCAGTGGTGATACAATATAATCCAAAAAATGGTAGTTATTTACCATGATATTTTGCTCCTTTAGAGAAGAGAACAGGCCTTTTAGGAATAGGAGATTGAAGGGGCATGAGGGGGGTGGGGTGGGCAGAGAATATATTGATAAGAAAATAGTTCTGTTGCATTGAACTATTGCAACAGGGGTGATGGGGGAGGGGTGTCTACTTTGTCTCCACAGAAAGTATAAGAAACAATTTTATAATTTCAACAGCTGTTTTCAGATTTCAAGTATAATTCTACTACATTTTCCTTTATTTTCCATTACCCATAGTACCCCTTACCCCTCAACACCAACAAATTAAAACAAATCAAACCTCTGCTATATGTCATTTCTGCAAAGCTGAGTATCATTATTACACTTGTGCAAATAGAGTCATGAGTTTTTTTTGCAAGGGGGATCCTGAAGAAATGCCTATATCTATAAAACAGTAAATCACAACTGGGAAAGGAACCTGCTGTAAACACACACTCGGTGGCATGTTACTTGGAACACCAACAACCATCAAAATGCAGAAGTTTGTGATTCCAGGGCCTGGGAGCACGGCTATTTGTTTCCCCAGACTTGAGGCCATAGAGGCTGGACTGGATTAAACCTAAGAGGAATCTGTTTATCCCTTCTGCTTTAAACACCAATCAAAAGCCCTGGTCCCCGCTTGAAGGTGCTGAAATGCAAAGCAAGCTCCCTGTTCCTTTTCTCTCTCTTGGTGGCATTTGAAAGTGTAAAGCTTTGAATACCAATTGCTTGAACTGGACATATGTGAATCTCTTCTAATCCTACTAATCCTGTCCCCAAGTGCTTCTTTGTATGTGGAGGCAGCACACATAGATCTAAGTAAAAGTGGCCGTAATCCTGGAAATGTGGAAAAATGTCCCAGTGTGAGAGATGCGAGAGGGAGAACTCCCTGCCAGAGGGACCTGCTGAAGAAACTATTGTGTCAGTTCAAGGAAAAGAGAGGCTATGGAGGAGCCCTCTCACCTTTTCTGAGCTCCTGGGAGGAGAGCAAACCTACACAGCAGGCGTCCTCCCTTGCAAACAGCCTTCATGCACTTGAGCAAACTCACAGAACTGAGACAGTTTCTAAAGGCTGAGAAATTCCCCCGGCGGCTGCTTTCAGTGTCTTGAACCCAGCAGGCCAGGCCTGCCAATGTGCAGACTTCATTAAGCCCCAGAATTTCCTTTTAAACAGCCGGCGTGTTTACAGATTTCTGAGCTGCTGCTCCGGCTGCAAGCAGAGCGGAGAGGGGCAGACATTTCTGTTGAAAACCCAAGAAATAAAATAATCCTACAGACACTACCTTCTCAAGACTTTTCAAATAGACAGAGAAAGACAGTAAGTTTCTACATTTTTCTGTTTTGCCAAAACGACTTGTAATTCTCTTCTGACTGGCTGCCTGCAGTTGTCAGTTAGGAGCCCGGCAGCTTTTGAACTTTATAAAGGAAATGTGGCTGCATTGCCATCCTCATGAAGAATGCCTGAATCCACCCATTCACAAATAATAACTTCTGCAAACAGACTATTTTAAAGTTTGCAGAATATTTAATTACTGATTTCTGAGTCAAGTTATATGGGCAGAGGGCTGATTAACAATAGAAGTGTTGCATTACAAATTTTTTTTGAAATGTTCAATTTTACAAACCTTGTGAGAAGGATGATATGGCTATTGCTATTGCCACTTGATGAAAAAGGTATCACAATTATATATTAAATACTGTTCATTTATCTGAATAGATATGTTTTTTTTCAACTCAAAGGGCCCTAAAATATTTTTAAAGAACCATCAGTACAATGCTCCCTTCAAGTGGTTACAACAATTTAAAGTTGTATCAGGAAACACAATTCAAACATCTTTTTCTTCTACTGTGTTGGGTTTATTGTTGTTGTTGTCCATTTGTTCTTTTTAAAAATTATTGTTATTAAAAACTAGGTGAAAAATTTTAGGCAGAGGATATTTCCAAAACCCAAGACTTGGGAAGAAAATGGTTTTACTATATTTAATATCAAAAGAGAAAATAGTGCCATAAATAAATGAAATAAAGTACTGTGGAAAACAAGAAATAGGCCCAAAATGGAGTCACTTATGCTAAGCCCCACATTACCAATCAGAGACTTACTCAGAAGATTCCAGAAATGGAAACTTAAACCAGTCCATCAGGAATTGCCTGATCAACAATCGTTAGTCAAAATGCCTGATAGACCCCTACCATGTCCTAAAGGAAAGTAACTTTGCAATAACCAAGCCACGTTTTTTGCTCATATAACTTCCTTGTTCCAACTCCCTCTGTCTATAAAAGTCTTTTTATTTTGTACAACTCCTCAGAACTCCTTTCTGTCTGGTGGATTGGATGCTGCCTGATTCACATCAATTTTTGCTCTAATAAACTCTTAAAATATTTTAATATGCCTGTTTATCTTTTAACAGTATATAATATAACCACAGAGATGTCCAACTTCTACACCTGAGAGAAAAAAGTTAAGTATGAATGGAAACAGTAGCCTTGACAATGATGTAAAAAACAAAACAAAACAAAATAAACCAATAACCTTTCTCATCCCCCAAGAGACCAATTTTAAAGGTCCAATTATTTTAACAAAACGTATTCTGTGTCAGGCACTATTATAAGGGACTTACAAATATTAACTAACTGAAGCATCATAATAGTCCCATAGCATGTACTGTAATTGTTCCCATTTTATAGATGAGGAAAATGAGGTAGGCAGAGGCAGGGTAACTTGCTCCAGGCCATGGCCCCTGAGCAACCTGTGATGCACCCAGGCAGGCTGGTTCCTGGCTTCCCCCAGCTGCCTCTGCCTCCAATATACCTATTCTGAATGAATTGCTATTTATGCTGCCAGATTTCAAATCTATAATATTAAAACAACACCATAAACCCTTTAAGGGCATTAGTAACAAGATAAAAAAAATGATTTTGCTGTATCTCTTGGTAACAAATTCCAGTATAAATGGGAATCTCAGCAAGCTAAATAAATATCTTTGTGATTGGCTAACCAAACTCAGAGATAGCTCCTAAAGAAGGTAATGGCATTCAAATCCATTGAATTCATCTACATGTTTCAGAAACCTAAGAACTATTTCTCAACAGTGTAGTTTGAAAGACCTCTACAAAGTGATGCAGAACACTTATTTAGACCAGATTTGTGACTTGGGAAAAAATGTTTCTCCAACATGTGTGTCAGTTTCCTTATCTCTAAAAGAATCTCAAAGGTCCAGTCTCTAAAATATTTGTGATTCTATAACTTTTGAAAATTCAGACAACAGCAACAATAAACCCAGTGGTACCAAAAAAAAAAAAGACCACAGAGTCAGTAGACTGTAAGTTAAATACTCCTTGGCCTTGGGATCCAGTTATCTGTGCCGGACACCTCTTGTCCCCTGCCTCACACCTTCTCATCCTACCTTTTACTAAAGCCATTGCTCTTGGTAAGCAGCTTCACACGTGGGTACCTCACAGCTTTCATGTCTTGCTTTATTTGCACCAAGGCTTCTGTGATGCCAGCATCGGCCTTGCACATGTACAGACCTGGAAGGGTAAGGGACTTGACAGCCCATGATCAATGACATCCCTTAACCCAGGATCAGTGAGGGAGGTCAGCCAATGGGTACATATGTTTCTCTTTTATCTCCCTGGGTCCTGCATGGTCAGTGTCCCAGTTACTCACAGTGGTCACCAACTGGGCATTGTACTGGCTATATGGTGTGACCTTTTAATGATTAAACGTTCTATTGTGATAAAATGAACATCCATTGTCATGGCCACACCAATTAGGCCATCCAACCTGGTGACAAGAAGGACTTTGGTATGGGAGAAGGCACTAAAAGAAGGGACAAGCAGGCAGCCCTGTGGTATGCACAAGGTAACTGCAGCAGTACATCACACAGAGAGAAATGGCAGACCAGATTAGTTCCTTCAAATAGCTTTCCACTGCAACACCTTCTTACAAGCTCCTGGCACAAGGAACATTAGTATTTTACAGATGGCCAGTTCCCCTCTTTTGTTTCCACATAGTGTTTTACTGGCTCAGTTTAATTGTTACTATTCCTTAAGTGAAGGTTACTTAGGGAAGTTGATTGGAAATGCCATTCTATTCTAAATCGTTTGTCTACAACTGTGGCAGAGCCATTAGCATTGTCAGAAGGATGGGATTGCAAGTCCTCCTCTCCTGCAGTTAGCCTATCCATCCAGTCTGTGCCAGAAGGTGAGTTTTAAGGAGACATTGCCTCTAGCTCCACTCTTGAAAAGGAGCTTGCATTTGGGCTGACCTCGTAATTATAGGTTCTCAACCTTCTAACTTCCCTGAACATTTCCCGTGACTTGGAAGTTCTGCCATTCTTTTCTCCTACAGTCTTCTATTATGAAAGTGACTTGGAAGTTCTGCCATTCTTTTCTCCTACAGTCTTCTATTATGAAAAACACTAGAGGCCCAGTGCACAAAATTCATGCACTCTGGGGAGAAAGGGCCCCTCAGCCAGGCCTGAGCCCTTTTGCAGTCTGGGAGCCCTTGGGGGAGTGGGCCTAAGCCGGCAGTCAGACATCCTTAGTGCTGCTGTGGAGGTGGGAGAGGCTCCCGCCACTGCTGCTGCATTCACCAGTCATGAGCCCGGCTTCTGGCTAAGCAGCACTCCCCCCGTAGAAGCACACTGACCACCAGGGGGCAACTCCTGCATTGAGCAGGATCAGGCTGAAACTGGCTCTCCGACATCCCCCAAGGGGTCCCAGATTGTGAGAGGGCACAGGCCAGGCCAAGGGACCCTACCGGTGCATGATCGAGGCCAGGGTGGGACATGGGAGGTTGGCCAGCCAGGGAGGGACCACAGGAGGGCTCCAGGGTGTGTCCGGCCCATCTTGCTCAGTCCTGATTAGCTGGATCCCAGCAGCAAGCTAACCTACCAGTCAGAGCATCTGCCCCCTGGTATCAGTGCAGGTCATAGCGAGTGGTTGAGCGGCCTTAGCATATAATTAGCATATTACACTTTGATTGGTTGAATGGACGACCAGATGACCACACACTTAGCATATTAGACTTTTATTATATAGGATTACATCTTCTAATGTAGCTTTTTTTTTCATCTTCCCCAATGAAACACTGCACCCATTAAACACTAACTCCCCATTCTTCTCTCCCCAACCCCATTCCTAGCAACCACCATTCTACTTTTTGATTCTGAATTTGACTATTCTAGTAACTTATATAAGTGGAATCATACAAGATTTGTCATTGGCTTATTTTATTCAGCATGATATCCTTAAGGTTTATTCATATTGTAGCATGCATTAGTTCCTTTATTTTTAAGACTGAAAAAGATTTTATTGTATGTATGTATATATCACATTTAGCTCATCCATTCATCCCTCAATGGACACTTGGGTTACTTCTCCCTTTTGACTATTGTGAATAATGTTGCTATAAACATGGGTGTACAAATATCTATTTAAGTCTCTGATTTCATTTTGGGGGGCTATATATCCAGAAGAGAATTGCTGGATCACATGGTAATTCTATGATAATTTTTTGAGGAAACAGCGGCCCATACCATTGTACATTCCCACTAGTAATGCACAGAGGTTCCAATTTCTCCATATCTTTGCCAACACTAGTCACTTTCTGGTTTGTTTGCTTTCTGATTGTAGATATCCTAATGGGTATGAAGTGGTATCTCATTTTGGTTCTTTATCCTATTCCATTGGTCTATAAGTCTGTCTTTATGTTAGTATCACACTGTTATAGTTTTGTAGTAAGTTTTGAAGTCAAGAAGTATGAGCTTCAGCTTTGTTCTTCATTTTCAAGATTGTCTTGGCCATTCAAAATCCCTTAAGGCTCTATGTGAATTTTAGGATAAATTTTTCTGTTTTTAAGGAACAAATCATTATAATTTTGATAGAGATTGCATTGAATCTGTACATTGTTTTGGGTAGTGTTGATATCTTAACAATATTAAATTTTCAATTACATGAACCCAAGATGTCTTTTTGGTGTCTTTTTTATTTTCTTTCATCAATGTTTAGTTTCCAATGTACATGTCTCACCTCCTTGATTAAATTTATCCCTAAGTATTTTATTCTTTTTGATCCTATTGTAAATGGAATTGTTTTCTCAGTTTCCTTCTTAGTTTTTCTAAAATAGTTTTAATAAATAAAAATATAACACTTTTACCAGATTTCCACTCAAATCTTATTCTAAAGATGCTGGTATGATGAACAATGTAAAAGGAGGTTGACCAAAAACCAATCCCATGCCCAGCCAGCATAGACCAGTGGTTGAGCATTGACCTATTAATATGAACCAGGAGGTCACAGTTCAATTCCTGGTCAGGTACATACTGGGGTTGTGGGCTCGATTACCAGTGTGGGGCATGCAGGAGGCAGCCAATCAATGATTCTCTCTCATCATTGATGTTGCTATCTCTCTCTCGCTCTCCCTTCCTCCCTGAAATCAATAATAATAAAAAAATTCCCAGTTCCTACCCTCCCTCTGATTGATCATGCTTCTGATGGCAGGAAGCCACTAATGAAAATACACAATCCAACTGCAATTTTTTAAAAAAGTATGAAAGCATTGAGATGTTGTTCTTATATAAAAAATAGTTCATATTTTTAGTATCTGACAGGGTACATCCATCGATGGCCTCCTGTATACTCCCTACTGGGGATTGAGCCTGCAACCGAGGCATATACCCTGACAGCGAATCAAATTGGTGACCTCCTGATGCATGGGATCACATTCAACCAACTGAGCCACACTGTCCAGGCTAAAATGTACTTTTCTTCAGGGGTGAACATGAATTGTGGTGGTCAGTAGGCAAAGGCTGAATAGCAGACACCCAAATCTGTAAATGTTGTCTTACCAGAAAACAGGGTCTTAACAGATGTGATTAAGTTAAGGATCTTGACAGGAAAGATTATCCTGGATTATTGGGCAGCCCTTAACTCCAATCACAAGTGTGCTTATAAGAAAAAGGTAAAGGGAGATTACACTCAGAAAAGAAGAAGGCAATGTGATCATAGAGGCAGGGACTGGAATAATGCAGTCAAAGGTTAAGAATGTTTGCAACCATTCTGTTCACTTCAAAAATCAGATAGATTATAGCAAATGATGGTGGCTTCCTTTGGGTGGCAGCCCAAATTGCAGGTGCTTTCCAATATAATGTTTTTACAGCAATAGGTCAACACAGGTTATTGACTTGCTGAAAGCCTAATTTTTTATTCTATCAAGAAAGAGAATCAAAATAAGTTGTCCCTTTCCAGGCAATGCTAGCAGTACATATTCACTCTCTTTCACCAGAACTATATTAATTCTCCTGCTTGCTATCATGATATAGTCTTCAGGGACCCAAATCCTTCACAGTCCACAAAAGATCATTGTTGGCCATTATATTGATCACATACTGCACATTGAACCTCTTAAAAAAGAAGTGACTAATGTCATGGAATACCTTAGTAAAGTGTTACAGGATAGAAGATAAATCCAGTGAAGATTCAGGGACTTGACACATGATATAATATTTAGTGGTCCAGGGTCTTTAATTGTCCATGCTAGGACAATTCTGCTAAGATAAAATATTGTACCTCATACCTTCTCCCACTAAGAAAGAGGCATTGTACTTACTTGATGTATATCTTTAAATTTTAGAGGTAGTAAATCCCACTTTGGGAATATGTTAGCTCACATTAAATTCCTTTATAATAATGTAGTTTCTTGCAAAAGGAAGTCTAACAATACCTATTGGTGGAGAGAATATAAGATATTAATCTCTTATACATTGCTGATGAGAGTATAAATCAATAGGCAATTTGGAAAGCTGTTTGCCATTATGCTATAAAGTTGAAATTCACATGTCCTTTGACTTGGCATTTCCTCTTTTAGTAAGGTGCCATGCATATGGAAACATGCAGAAAATTTTTTTGGCACTCTTCATAATAGCAAAGCAAAGGGATTGTGTAAATTAATTGGGTGTATTTATATAATGTAATATCATGTAAGTCAAATAAATGAATTATAACATTGAAGCACTGTGGATAAATCTTAGCAAGACAATGTTAAATGAAAAAGTAAGTTAGCCGTGATGATATACAGTATTATAAATTAGAAAGTTAAAAATAAGGAATATAGTTTTAGGAATACATATAGATTTGATAGATTATCAAAATCACCCAACAAGATTCAGGAGAGCACTTGACATGGCTTGAGGGAGACAGGAAGAGAAGATGGAGAACAACATTGGTAATAAAAGTTTTGGACAAATATTCTAGTTCCATGTATGGTGGGTAGGTTCATGCAGTTCATTATATTATTAAATACAAGTAAACAAATATATAAATAAAAAAAGCCTTGCATGGGTCAGTGATGAGACTGTGTCATGAACCAAGTATTGTGATTGCCCCCGTTCTCTATAAAATAAAGTCAGTTCTTTGAATTACGCTATTGTGTCTATAGGAATTCTCATTAAAAACTAAATATCAATATGAGCCATTGTCCTTCCCTTAATACAAAAGTATATGTAAGTTTACATATTCTTGCACACAGTAGGATACTGATAAGTGAGTTTTGATGAGGAAGAATAGAAAGTTTGGGAAGAACCTGAAAAAGTGCAGGGGCTGCCCTGAGTGGCTCAGTTGGTTGATCATTGTCCTGTGCACCAAAAGGTTGCTGGTTCAACCCAGGCAGGGCACATACCTGACTTGCAGGTTGGTTCCCAGTCGGGGCATATACAGAAGGCAACCAATTGATGTTTCTCTCATACATCAACATTTCTCTCTTTTTCTCTCTCCCTTGTTCTCTCTAAACAAATCCTTGGGTGAGGATTTAAAAAAAAAGAATAAAGTTGGACCCTTATAAATAAAAAGGTGAAGGAGAGAAATTTCCTCCGAAGGAAAGAGAGGGTGTTGAGTGGAATGAAGGAGATTTTAAAAAGTGTGCAAGATTACCTTTCCTTTGTTTAAAATATTGTCAAAACCTACCTTTACCCTAGCCCAGGGGTGGGCAAACTTTTTGACTCGAGGGCCACAATGGGTTCTTAAACTGGACTGGAGGGCCGGAACAAAAGCATGGATGGAGTGTTTGTGTGAACTAATATAAATTCAAAGTAAACATCATTACATAAAAGGGTACAGTCTTTTTTTTTTTTTTAGTTTTATTCATTTCAAACGGGCCGGATCTGGCCCACGGGCTGTAGTTTGCCCACGGCTGCCCTAGCCGGTTTGGCTCAGTGGATAGGATGTCAGTTTGTGGACCAAAGGGTCCTGGGTTTGATTCCGGTCAAGGACGCGTACCTTGGTTGCAGACTCCTCCCTGACCAGGGCCCTGGTCAGGGCTGGTGCAGGAGGCAACCAATCGATGTGTTTCTCTCACATCAGTGTTTCTCTCTGTCTTTCCCTCTCTCTTCCACTCTCCTTAAATATCAATGAAAAAATATTCTCTGGTGTGGATTAACAAACAAAACAAACAAACAAACAAACCCTTGTCCCAACACATTTACTTTCTAATTACTTATTTATTTCCTGAATATAGGAGTTCACAATCTAAACAAGCATAGTTATACGATTCCATAGTTTGATTTGAACTATCTTGAGCAAGTATTAGGACTCTAAATTTTACTTATAATATTTAGAAAAGAAGATAGATGAAGGTAATATATTCCATAGAGAAAATATTACCCACATTTGTTGACAATTATTTTTCTCTCTTTTTTTTGAAAGATGAGGAAAAACATGCATTTATCTCCCAAATTTTAATTTAAATAATTAATCTATAACTGTAAAAAAAATTCTATTGGGACAAATTTTCTTTTTAGTTTATGTCTCCATAACATTAATATTCTATCCGTGATGCCACAGAGTTTCTTGTAAGTACTTTCTTTCTTTTTTCATATTATCCAAAGTCAGGAAAGAGATTACTTTCCAATAACTAGATTTTGGAGAGTAAAATCTCCATAAGATATACAAAATAAAGATTTAGTTTCCCCCATACTACACAAAAGTTTCAAAGGCCTACATATGATTTTAAAATAACAGAAACCAAACATACAAAATAAAACAACACAAACACTTCATTAACACATGCTGTTTTGAAATAATCTTAGATCGTATTCACTTTAAAGAAGTATAAATGCCAACATAGGATAAGAAATGGTCTGTTTATGTTTGGGCCATGTTTATAACAGTCATGATTTTATGAAGCCTTTAAGAGTTTGGCTTCTCTTTGCAGCAAGACTGTGTGTCAAGTATAATACTCTTGGACCTGTAGGAATACGAACAAAAAGATGAAATCCCTTCACTTGCTGCACTTTATTCTGTTGTCACAGTTAAAGCAATATTTATTTCCTCCTCCCTGCTTCTTACAGGCCCATAGTAAATCAAAAAAGTAAACTCTCAGGTTCATTGTGTAAGGGGCTTACTTCTAGGCCTCTACAGTTGCCACAGTAACTAATTAGAAATTTGCATCTCTAAGAGAATTATTTAATGCTGATGTGTAAGCCCTTTTATTCCTTGGAGCTTGGCCTTTTGCAAGGAAGCTCCTGGTAGATGTTGGGCCTCGAGGTCATACTGTACAAGCTCTGAACGTAGGTGGCCCTGGTTTCCCCTTTTTATCTGGATGATTCATACTCAGTGAAGAAAGTGTCTTGCCATGTCTTTGTTGAATGGTGGGCATCTGAAAGGCGGCACTTGATTCATTTAGGCGCCATTTGTTTTAACCTGTAACTTCTTCCCCATCGCTCATTAGCTAACTCTTGTGTAATTGAGTCATGCATGTTAAACTAGTACAGTTGAGTTATGCCAACCGACCCACCAACAGGAATCTCTCCTTAGACTTGTCATAAAGTCTGAGGAGACAATGTTGCTGAAATGCAAAATGTTTTGCAGATTTGGACAACGTTTAACAGTAATAGGAAGATGAGCGCTTTCCCTGAATAGCTATTCCTTTTCTAAGGTTTAAACCTGTTTTCCCCCAGTGTGGGAAGAAGAGAGAAGCCTTCTTGTGGTGCAAAGACAGAGGCAAAAGGGAAGGCACTGGGACTCCTGCCTGGGCAACTTGTTCTGAATCCAAGAAGGTGCTGACTACTTTCAACTGCCATCCTGTGCTGTGGGCACAAGTGAGAGATGCAACCTACAATTGGGGCAAAAGGAGGAGAAATGTGTTCAGTTCCTCCCAACCCTCCCACCAACTACTCCTACCAAAGTAGGGGAACCCCTGAGTTTACTGCAGCCAAAGGACAAAACAAATATACCGTCTAAGACAATGACCAAGCTTGTGACCAAGAGCAGATTCGGCACACTGGTGTTCAATGAAGCATTGTAGGCAAAAAGTGGAAGCAACCCAAGTGTCCATCAACAGATTTTATGTGGACAAACAAAATGTGCTATAAACATGTAATGGAATCTTATTCAACCTTAAAAAGGGAGAAAATTCTGACACATCCTGCAATATGGATGGACCTTGAGGACATTATGTTAAAGGAAATAAGTCAGTCACAAAAGGACAAATATTTCCTGACTCGACTTATAAGAGGTATTTATATGCTATAGATTGAATGTTTATATTCCTCCCAAATTTATATGTTGAAACTTAATTCCCAAGGTGAGATGGCATTTGGAGGTAAGGCCTTTGGGACATGAGTTGATCATGAGGGTAGAGCTTATAAAAGAGACCCCAGATGCCTGGCTGGTGTGGCTCAGCTGGTTGTAGTATCATCCTGTAAACCAAAAGGTGGTGGGTTTGATTCCTGGTCAGGGCACATACCCAAGGTTTGGGTTCAATGCCTGGTTGTACCGTGTGTGGGAGGCAACTGATCAATGTTTCTCTCTCACATTGATGTTTCTTTCTCTCTCTCTCTCTCCCTCTCTCTCTCTCTCTCTCAAAAAAAAAAGTGTGTGTGTGAGAGAGAGAGATCCCTTACCCCTTCCAGCACATGAAGACACAGCAAGAAGTCAGCCATCTATGAACCAAAAAATGGGCTTTTAAAAAACACTGAATCTGCCAGTACCTTAATCTTGGACTTCCCCACCTCCAGAACTGTGAGAAATAATGGCTGTTGTTTATAAGCCCCTCAGTCTTAACTAAGACATTAGAGTAGTCAAACTCAAAAACAGAAAGTAAAATTGTGGTTACCAGGGGCTGGTGGTAGGAGTGGAAATGGAGGGTGGGGAAGAGGAAGTTGTTGTTTAATTAGTTAGTTGCAGTTTTAAAAATTGAAAAAGTTCTGGAGATTGGTAGCACAACAATATGAATATACGTAACACTACTGAACTGTATATTTAAAAATGGTTAAGATGGTAAATTTTGCTATATGTTAACCACAATTTTTTTAAAGAACCCAGACTAGATTATGTATTTACTATATATGTATTTATTTTTAAATATATTTTTATTGATTTTATAGAAGAAGGGAGAAGGAAAGAGAGACAGAATGCCCCCACCGGGGACTGAGCCCATAACCTGGGCATGTGCCCTGACTGGCAATTGAACCATGACCTCCTGGTTCATAGGTTGAAGCTCAACCACTGAGCAATGCCGGCCAGGCAGAATTATATTCTTGTCATGAGTCTATATCTCAAATCAATTTTTGTAGAACACCAGTAACTTTGTCATTTAATTTTTGTACTCATGTCTAGCTCACTCAAAAGTTTGACCAATAATTAACTTATGAGGCTTAGAACATTTTCTGAAAACATGTAAAGAGACACATCACATATGTCTACACAATTACATTCTATTTTTAAAAATGGTAAAATAAGTTTAAAGGCTGATTTTAAGATGTGGCCTCTCCATACTACGCTGGGTGGAAATGTCCTAATTTCATAGATTAGAAGGGTTCAATTAGCATATCTAATCATGGGCTAATCCATGGAGAGCTAGCTCAGTTTCTCTAGACTCAAAGTAATTTCATTAACATTTACATCACACCTTAAGGTAGGAGAAAGAAATGAATACATGTAACTGATGATTAGGAATGATAGGTAAAACCTGGAATTTCAAAGTCAGAAACATTGTAAAATATATCATTACAAATAAAGTCAACAGAAATGCGCTAAAATGTTTCTAGGGATATTTTTATATTAATTAATTAATTGTCCATCTTTACCCATAAGAATCCTTACCATGACACTCCTGATACCCCACTCAGCTATCTTTTCCTTTCATGGACATATAGAACACCTTCCCTCTTAGAGCACTTTTTCCTGTGAGAGCATTTGCTATGTGCCATGTTTTGTTTTATATTCCTGTTCTGTACTATGTTTTGTTCCTTATTATATCATCTACAGGACTTGGCACATTCCCTTGCAAGTGACATGTCTGATATCAATTCACTGGATTGTGTTTATGTGCATGTCTGAACAGTTTTACTGTTTGCTATGTACATGAACTAGGATGAGTAACCATTGCTAGACTAAAAATTTAACATATCTGAATTATTTTTTATTAACAATTACTTAAAGATTTTATTTCCAGAAAATAAGGTCATTCAAAAACTGTTCATGAATTTAGGTTGGCCAAACCATCTGGATTTCAAAGCAGTAAGTGTTTAGGAAGGGAATTTGATTAATTTGATTAAAGTGAGAAAAGTTCCAATTTTGACTGTGTCTACCAGGACAGCACAGCACAGCAAAGCAAAACAAAGGCTCAGTTTGTGAAAACTGAAGAATGCACTATTTTCTACATTGCCTGAGCATATTCCTCATTGAAAATTTTATTTATTTTGCCAATGATTGTGGGGAAACAGGAATTCTTAGGCATTACTGGTGGGAGAGTTGATGGTACAAACTTTAATCCAGGGAATTTGATCTTTTCTATCAATATTACACGTGCACCTACCCTTCACCCCAGTGCTTTTGTTTCTAAGAATTTATCCTACAAATATACTCACATGTGCAGAATAGCATATGCACAAAGCTTTTCATTGCTTTGCTGCTTCTACTAGCAAAAGTTGAAAATATCTAAATGTTTATCAGTAGGGAATTGGTTAAATAAATTATATTACATACATGCACTGAAATATCATACAGCTGTTGAATAATAATTAAATATTGACACTATTAAATATTGATATGGGGGAATCTTCAAGATTTATTGTTAAGTAAAGAAATAAACAAACAAAACTCACCAAGTGCACGATACTACCATTTGTATAAAAAGCAAGACAGAAAAGGTACATGTGATTTTGTTTGAATGTGCATAAAATATTTCTAGGAAAAATAAAACCAATGAGAAGCTGATCCATTGGTTACCTCTGGAGAGAACTGGGTGGTTGGTAACAAGAACAGAGGGAGACATTTACTCTATAAAGTTAAAATAATTTGTTGAGGTAAAATTCACATAACATAGAATTAACGATTTTAAAATACACAATTCAGTGGTATTCGTATGTTCACACTGTGTGTAACCACTACCTCTACCTAGCTCCAAAACATGTCCCACTTGAAAGTAAACTCCCTCCCCATTAACCAGAGCCTCCTCATTACCCCAACCCTGGCAACCACCAATATTCCCATGTCTCTGTAGATTTATCTGTTCTGGATATTCCATATTAATGAGTGATACACCTAGTATCCTTTTGTGTCTGGCTTCTTTCACTTAGCATAATGTTTTCAAGATTACCTTTTTTGTTGCATTTTTGAAATGTGAACTTTGTTGAGGTATTATGTATTCAAAAACTAAAAATTTAAAAATAAAACTTGCGGAACACCATGGAAACTAAAAATAAATAAATAAATAAATAAATAAACAAACAAACAAATACAAAACTCCAGACTATATCAGAGATGAATATTCTGAAGAACACTTATGAAAAAAGAGAAAAATATCCTTTGGCCATGCAACATCTCATAATCCCTTTCCAATCTGAGGCCTTTCTAATCACCATAACAACACACTCTGAGGGGGCGGGCATTTTGGAGGGTTTGGTTTTACATGAGTGACTTTTGTCATTAACTTGCAGATATATGTCTAGAGCAATACACTCCTATTATTTTATTGTGAACCTCAATAGCTAGTGAAACTGCCCATCAGCCAAGGGCCCCCACATCCCTTGGTACTTGCTCCCATCACTTTATATACAATATAAAGAAAATATCATTGTTACCTAGATGCTGCCTAGCAAACCATAGAGGGTTCAGATAAAGGGATTTCTGTCATAGATAAGGAAATGTGGAAATCCAGGAGAACAATGCTGCTGAATGATTTTCACTCCAGGCTTTGTCATTTCAATAGAAATTCCAGAGTAATTCCTCATTTTCAATTGTGACGTTTCTATTACCCAGAAGGTTGGAGTGGTAACACACTTTAGAAGTCATCCAGGCTGACCTTTTAATTACTCATATAAGAATGTGTTCTAATAAGGATAGTTGATCACTGAGCAGGCTTAGATGCTTTCTGTAACAGGGAGCTCACAACTCAAAATGATATTGTACTAGGTCAATATTATTTCAGCCTGGAGTAACCAACTCATGCTGGTTTGCCTAGGATTTTCCAGATTTTAGCACTGAAGTTGCATGCCCTGGGAACTTCCAATCTTACCCCTCAGTCCACTGCTAAGTTGTTCTCATACTTCAGAATCCAGAAAGTTCCAAACCTTGGATTTCTCTTTCTTGTCCTTTGTAAAAGACATAGAGTCAATGTCTAAAGGCAATTTTTGTTTCCCAGATCATAGTATTCAGTTTTACTGGGAACATTTCCTACTGATCCACAAAGTTCTTAATACAAGACTCCAGGCTCTAAGATTCTGATGTATATTATACTGTTGCTGCTGGGAGACCTATTGCCAAACTCGGAAACCTGCCCCATTCCCTGTGCAGCTAAGGCAGGTCATCTCCTATGTATTTCTTTTCAAAAGCAAAGAATTCCAGTTGGGTTTTTCCAACTTTGCTCTCCCTTCTTCTGTAATCACTTTTTTTTTTTAAATTTAGGAGCTCTAACGAATCCATGGAGGCATTGCAATATTAATGCAAGGCAAATGTAAAATACATAAATAAACAACCACAGCAATAAGACAAAAGCCAACGCCAGTGCCACCCACTTTGCTGGTCTAGAAGAAATTATACTGCTCCTCCTTGTAAATAAGGGTTTGCAATGTGCTGTTCCTTTTCTGTAAGGGAGGGGGTGCTTATTGATGCTGCATCTGTTTTGTCAGAGCGTCAGCTAATGGAGAAAGTTAATTGTGTTGGTTGTAAGGCCACCTGTCACACACATGCCTCATTTCCATACTAATGGTCCAGCAGTGGCAGGCAGTGTGCTCTCTGCAGTAACAGCTACTGCCTCTTTGGAAACGTGGGCCAAATGTGCCTATGCAGCAACTGTAGGCCTCGTATGCGAATGCCTCTAGTATTGTGTTGACTAGGGCTTATATTAACCCCCTACTGGCGGCTCCGAACTAGATTTGCAGTAAAACTGGGGATGCTGTAAATGCTGCTCTAGATGAGGAACGAGTCCATGATGGACCTACTGGGAGAGGCAGTTTTTGGGCTTCAGGATTTTAGAAAATAATCCTCTGTGTAGCCTACCCACCCCACATTAGGGAAGAGGGAGAGAGATGAAATTCTTGATACTCAACTTCTCCTTTAAGAACAACCTCTCTAAGGTGCTATCCCAGGTCAGGAAGAGAGAGGTGTTAACATTCAGGCAGAGGACGAGTGATAAAAAATGAAGAAGGATAAATGAAAGAGCATTCTTGGAGGAGAGTTATTTCCGATAGGATGGCCATAAGAGGCCTTTCTGTGATGGTGACATTTGGGCCACGGCTCATATGAAGTGTGAAACTCTGGGAGAAGGGAGTTTTCAGCAGGGAGAATGGCAGGTCGAATGGCCTTGAGAGGGACATGAGCTGAAGGTTTAGGAGAACAGCAAGAAAGCCTCTCAAGGCTGTATAACGTGGTGTTTGAATTGGGACGAGGCTTTGGCATCATTTTGTGTCCTAGCCCCACAAGGTAGGACTTTGGACAAGTCAATTCATCGCTGTAGGCATCAGTTTCCCTACCTAGAAAATGGGGCACAATTGTCCATCTCACAGTGTAATTGTGAGGTTGAATGGAACAATCTGCATGTGGTTTAGTGTCTGGTCTGCAGCAGAGACTCAGTACATTTAGTTCCTAGTGCTGTTAAGTATCTGGCTGTGGTCAAACTGAGATGAGTAGCTCTGATAATGCCAGCACTGACCTCAGCAGGCATTTTGCTTAAGTCATGTCAGAACACAGGTAGTGCTTCATACCTTATGCTGAATTGTGATGCCATGGTCCTCCTGACCTCCCTTCTATAAACCATTTTAGTCGGGTCAAGAAAAAAAAATACATTGGTGGCTTGAAATATGGTTCAATTCTGGATGACCTACAGTCAAGAGAGCTTCCTAGAAAAACAGACAGGCGGTACAGAAAATCCCTAGGCTTTGGTGAAAGGTGATCGATGTGATTGATGTAGGCTGAGAAACACCCAATGCCTACTCGTATAAGTTGGTGCAACTAATGTAGACTCTATGTCCTATGTGCACAAAAACTGTCTTGCTCACTGTTGTTTCCTTGGGCCTGACCCACAATAGGGACTCCATAAATATTTGTTAGATGAGTCAAAAACATCTCAGAGAGAGAGAGAGAGAGAGAGAGAGAGAGAGAAAGAGAGATGTTTCTGGACCTCTCTCAGCTTGTGATTAAAGGGAAGCTCTCTCTCTCTAGTCTGGGGTTGATACATCCTGATCTCCTCTGGCATGAATCTGAGTCAATATCTAGGGAATAAGAGATAAACGTGGCTTGTGTGGAACTCTCTGGACATTTGATCAAAAATTATATCTGAGTAAAGCTACTCAATTGAGAATTCAGGGTCATCCCCAATTCAATTGATGACTAAAGAAAATTGATGTTTTAAATGTACTAAAATTAAGGCATTTAAAATTTTTATGATGTTAAGATGTAATATTCATCCCCAAATATCTATTGTTTTCCCCAAATATGAGACCCAGCCCTTCCCCTGGAAAAAGAAATAAAGATTGTGATTTGCCATATAAAAAAAAAAAAAAAAAAAAAAAAAAAAAAAGAACAACCTCTCTATTATTTCATTGTAATATTTAGTATTCTTTTCTATGAGCATTTTCACTACCTTCCTTTGGCTTTTCAGCCAGTTTGCATCCCTAGGAGAACTGCAGATAGACGCTCATTCATGAGGCAAAGGTGAGTTTTAGAGCTCTGAGTAATCGGGTTTCCAGTTCTGTCGCCGAAATTATGCCAAGCAGCCTTGACTCTTGACTACAAAGAATTGCACTCTGGGCAGTACTTCACCCAGCAGTACTTTTTACAAATCATTTGCATCTCAGGCATAGTGGAGGAATCAAGGCCCTGGAGAAGAGGTTGATGAATATTTTAGTGGGAAACTATTAGATGCAATTTGAGAGAGGTGGCTATCCCCTCAATGAGGCAGGCCAATAAAATTGAGAGCCATTTTTTCCCCAGCTCCTAATCCCGAGGATGCAGGAAAATACCAGGTTTAGTTTCTTTGGGATCCTTTTATATATGGCTTTCTGTGACCTTACAAAGCCCTCATAAAGGGATTTGGGGCTAAAGGCCAAATGCTGCCGCACTGACTGCTCTCAGAGAGATGGGGAACACATGGGCCAGGCTGCTTACATTTTTTAATGGCCAATTTTAGTTGAATTGATGATTATTTTAGGCTGGGTTATCTCTATACTTGTAGCAACATACATTTTAGAATGGATGTCACAGTCATTTGGAGGAGGCTCAAAGTCAGGTAGGTAATGGTTTTGACCACATCGCAAGTGGAATGTGCTAAGCAGAGACATCCTTTCTGGAATACGTCCAGCCAGAGTTGCTCAGCTAGGTAAGGGGGTGCTGTCTTCTGGAAGCACCCTCAGAGAAGCCCAGGAAACCGGATCTGGAGGCTGCAGAGTTTTATGAGTGTCCTTAATGGCAAAGGTGACAGAAATCTCTGTAGGTGAATCCTGGCTGACCTCTGTTAGGTCTGGATTTGCCAATGTGCCACAGAATTTTCCCAGAGCAATACAGAAGAAGGGGGTTTGGGTCACAATGGAAACCTATCACAGATTCCATAGGAATGCTAATGGGGGTGCCACTATAAATTTTAGGTTTGTGACTCAGCCAGGCCACCGATGCCTGGAAGTCTTGCATGTCCCAAGTTGACACCTTTTCCTATTTCCCACCATAACTATTTCAAGTTATATCACTTCCCTCCAGCTTCCCACCCAGAAGACAACTTTATTTTGCATTTCACAGAGAAAATGGGGTAACCAAAGAAAACTCCTCAACTTTTGACTCCAAACTATACCAACAAGATGGTATTCTTATCCTTACCCTTCTCCTTTTATATAAGGCCACTAATCTCAGTCATGAGGGCTCCACCCTTATGAACTAATCACCTCCCAAAGCCCCCAACTCCAAATTCCATCACCTTGGGTGTTAGGTTTTCAAATATGAATTTGGGGGGACACAAACATGCAGAACATAGCAGTTGTCACTACACTCGTCTCCATATGGCGAAAACAGACCGTCTGAGAGGCAAGTCTTACCCTTGCAAGTAACCAACAGAGGTTCCTGTTAGGTCTCTGACATCAAAGCTTCCATTGTCCCCACGGATCCAAGCTGCCCCTCTTCAGTGTCGCATAGTCTATACATGAGAAATGTGAGAAAAGCACAACCTCTTTATCGTGGCTTATCTCATCTCTTCCTTAGCTACAAAGCTGCCATATTACTTAGAACATAACTAAGCATATAAATTCCACCACCTTTGCTGGCTCCTTGGCACCGAGATGGTCACAAACTTGAGAACCCACACTGGACAAGTGGCTGGGAGGATGAGTTGCAAAAAGGAGCTCAGAGCACTCAGAAGGCCCAACCTAGAAGCTCAGGCTCTTTATTATGGGGAAAGGGGTTAACCGCGCCCCCCCCCCCTCCAATATTTACTGTGCTTATATTTTTCTTGTGTTAGAATACTAGTATTCTCCTTCTTAAAGCTACTGAGGGAACAGATCTCATCCTGGCTGTGTTCAGCCTGCTCCCAGGTAATTTGAGGAGATCTACTAATTCACTATAAAAGCAACTACACATAACATTTGTAATAAAATGCTAGAAACACATTTTTATTTTTCTTCTGAGAGAACACAAAGTGCTTACTTAAGCTGGTTATCAAAGTAAAAAATAGAGCATAATTTTTGCTCACTGAGTAAATTTACTTTCCTGCCTCCGCAGCTTTGCTCCACCAGGCTCCTCCACCCATCACCTCCTCTCTCCAGCTTGTGGTGGGGGTGAGGAAAGCCATCCCAGGAACTTGGAGCGATGTCTGATATAGGAATTGGTTTTTGTTGCAATTGCTGAGCCAATGAACAGTAGTGTACCTGCTCCTATGAGCAAAAAGTCAGGTCTGAGATGTAGGACAGAAAACAAGTGAATGAATGGAAGATCAAAGGCCAGGTAACTAAGTGCTGCACCTGAGGTGTGGGTGGGACTCAGTTCTCCAGACAATAGTGTCCAGGAGAATAGAACCTCGTTGTCCTTCATGTGTGGCGTGAAGTACAAGTCCTGCAGGGTTGAGAAAGTAGTTGTATGGGCTGGGTAGATTGAGACTGGGTGTTGTACCAGAATAAACCATTGCATTAGAATAGAAAAACTATAAAGTCCAGGAGGAGGTAAAAAAACACATTTCCTGAAGTAATACCCCAACATTATTTTTCTGTCAATCAATTACTTTTGCACCAAATTGAGGTGCTCTGAGTATACATACCACCCCTCCTAGCCACATACATTTTCTCATTAATTGTGCAGAAACCATTCATATTCTAAGTGTGAAATTGTATTTGATATTATGGCCCTAGTGGTGTTTTCTGATGGTTGAATTAGAGAAATTCATGTCGGGGTTCTTGTTCCAGCATTAAGAAGGGTTCAGCAATCTGGAGAAGGCTGTGCGTAGATTAAATAGGAGTCCAGAGATGAAGCATAATTTTGAAAGGCATTGGGGAGCTAAGATCTAAGTTCTAAGTTCTCAGGTCTAAGGTCTTAAGGTCTAAGGTCTAAGATTTAAGGTCTAAGGTCTAAGGTCTCCTTGTCCCAGGACCCCATGCTTTTTATTAACACAAATTGTCCTGAGGTGAGGCAGAGATATATACTTCAAAGGGTATTCACAAGTATTGTCAGAATGGGGAATTAGCCTACGGTTGTTCAGGTGTTTGGCCAGTAGGAGGCAATAACATGTAGGCTAAGATGCCCTTTAGCTGTCTGGCAGCCAAGAATCAATTTAATGTATCCTATTCAGGTTTGGGGAAATGCCTTCAGCCATTCCCAACAGGTGACTACATATGTGACTCAACCCTGTTGAGTCCCCAAGTTCTATCAACCTTTTGATGAAACTCTTGAAATTATGACATGCTGGAATTGGCTTCCTGCAAATTCAAATACACATTTATTTATTTATGTGATTTTTATGTCTTCAAGAGTCAAGAATGCAGACAGGATGTATAATTTGGCTGTTATGAGCATATGTCCTAGGATCAACTACTCTGTTCTGATGCCTCAGACATGTTAAGTCTCAAAACCTCAACTTGGCCTGCTACTCCATAGGGCTGTTGGGCAGATTAAATGAATTGATTGGCCCTTGCACATATTTTAACACAGTTCCAAATTTTATAAACTCTAGGCTCATTAATATCCACCTAGGACTCAAGGCTAGGCCTTTAGAAAATGTAGAATCTGAAAGTGCAGAATTTATGCTTTCCTTGCTCTTGTTTAAGCCTTCTCTTAAGAGTGCAATTCTCCAGGTCTCACTTAAGGAGGAAATAGATGATTATCAGGGTGATGATCACATACTCTCTCTGGATAAGGTTTTCTTTGTTTTTGTTGGGTAATTAGATTTTGCCTTTGAAAGTCTACATAATTGAGTCCCATAATTGATTTAATCTTGATTGTAAAATTTGCTTCTATTAGTTGATACTCAATTTGAAACTTATGGATGTGCTATGAGTGGATGTGGTGTATGATAGAAATGTGCTCTTTCCTTTTCAGATAGGATCCCCTCCCCTGCTGGGATTTCACCCCTGTATCAGCATGTGGCTGACCAAATCCACCTTCATTTATTTAGTAAATAGTTACTGAGTGCTCACTGTGTGTTGGCTCCAGATTAGGTGCTGAAGAAATTCATGGAACAGTTGCCAGATTTAGCATATAAAAGTAATGTATGGGATATAATTATATTTTAAAAGAATTGTTATTTATTTGAAATCCAAATATACCTGGATGTCTGCTTTTTAGCTGGCAACCCTAAGTTATGGTCTTAGTTTTCATATTGTTTGTACTGAGCCAGGGATATCATCAAGAATCCCTCAGGTGACCACTAACAGTACGGTGAGAATTATAAGGAAGTCTTAAGGGTATCCCAGAGAAAGGGGCATGGAAGCTGAGATCTGAAGGACGAATAGGAGTTCGACAAGCAAGTATCCTGCCTGGGAAAGTGCTTCAGGCAGAGGGATCAATCAGCCTGTTGGAAAGTTCTGAGGCAGAAAGCAGCTTGAGGAGTTTGTCAGAAGCTGCATAATTTAACAATTCAGAGACCCAGAGAGAAGGGGAGTGGGCAAGGTTCCCAGGGAGGCCCATCTGCACCTCCTGATGTCCCAGTCATCATCCTATTCTCCCCGCCACCTTCTCCTTTTACTTAAGTTAGCCTGAGTGCATTTATGTTCTTTACACGGAAAAAACTGACTAAGTATAAAGGTAGATACTTAGTAAATCCTGAAGTGACTTAAGTGGAGCTCTAATTTTTCAAGGGGAGAAGAATGAAGTTAGATTATAGAATTGACTTACAATGAGAAAAATCTCATGATGCCCAAGTTTCCCTTGAAAGAAATCTCTTAGATTACCCACCAAAACTTACATTGAGAAGCATTCAGTGGGGAGACAGACCAGGAGAGCAGAGGCATGGGTCCCTCTCCTGGGGTCCCAGGAAGTGGGCTCTAAGACTGGAATAGTAGGCCACTAGCTGCTCTAACACTGCTCCTTCTGTTAGCTAACTGTCTTTTGCTGAATTTGTGTTGGATGGATTTGTGTAAGTTGAATGAGAATTCATTGATAGTTAGTGGATAAAGGTTATTGTGGTCACCCCCATGGAAACAGAATGGACACTCCCTCCCTCAAATTTGGTTCAGATCTCAAGACTGATGATGCCACATATGCACCAAGAGGGTATGAAAACATTTATGATTCACATAATGAGGCTTTCTGGGGAGAGCAGGCAGCCTCCCAAGCAGGTCTGGAATGGTTTGAGAGAGCAGGGAAAGGACACTGGCTGGCATTTATGGTGGTTAGTGGGTAGGGCTGTTCCTGGGCACAGCCAGGACTTGTGTGATTTGAACTTCCAGAAACCAAGAGAGGGAGCACCCAGGCTTTAGGAAGAGAGCACCCAGGCTTTCTTATCAGCTTGTCTTGTTAAAGAGCAAGAGAAAAAGAGGGAGGATTGGGGCTTGAAAGCTGTCTGCAAACATAAAAAATGGAGTCTGACTCTATAACAAAGCAATTTTTCTGCTTCTAATTAGTAATTGTTTCAAGGATCCTGAGAGTGAATGCTTAACTTTGCACCAACTTGTACGATAGCTATATTGAACACGATCTGACAGGATAAAAGTAGTGCATGCAAGTAGGGTAACTTGAAGAGGGTTTGATAAAGGGGCAATTAGCAAAAATGTGAGTAAGGTATAAGGAATCAAGGCATACTGCAATACTGGGGACTAGTAATAACACCTGGGCCTCCTCTTATCCCCACTCCTGGTCGGGTGGCAAAGGAAGGTGCCAGAACCCAGAGGGGGAGGGAGAGAGAGAGGGAAAGTTAGTGTGGAGAGGGCTGCTGAGTGAGAGCTGAGTTAGGTTAAGGAAACCAGCCACCTATGGAGATGCCCAGGAGCTAGTCATGAAACCCCCAACTGCACTCTCCTACTCCCTCTCATCTGCCAGTGCCCCCATTGGCCAAACCCAACCAGAAGTCAGAGGGCAGGGTGCTCACTGAACCAGTGCATGAAGTCTGGCTCCCAGCACACAGAGCAGTGTGGACGGACTCTGGAGAGCCAGGAGAGGGCCGGCACAGGAAGCTGGTTTTCCCTCTGGCGATAGGATTGAAGCCCGAGTCTGCCTGTAGACAATGTGGTCAAAGAAATGGTTCCACTCTCACTCTCTCTCCTGGGAGAGTCAAGAAGTATTTGTATATAACATACAAAACAAATTATGTGCAACATCGCTGCTATTTCAAACAAGTGATTGTCATTGCATATGCAGCAGTCATTTGGAATGTGTAAAGGAACACGTTGTATGTTCTCATTCTTTGTCTTTTTTTGTTGTTGTTTTTACTTTAATTTTTTATTTTTTGATTACAGTTGATGTACAATATCATATTAGTTTCAGAAGTACAACTCAGTGTCTCTTTCCTATAAATTAATGTTAGAAGGTCAGAGCAAACAAGAGCTAGGACATGACAACATGTATATCCACATGGTAAGGTGCACCTGAGCCTTGGACATAGTGATGGCTCAATACATCTTTACTCATCAAGTGATTGGCACAATGAACAGCAGAAAACCTTCTGTGAGAAATGTGATGAGTAAGATGGATAGTTTCAAGGCTGTCTTACAGTATTTAGGTGGTTTATCTTGTCCATACCAAAATTTAATTCCATTGTCAAAGCATCCCATGTATTTGCCACACACCCTACGCTAATTAATCCCATATTTGGGAGTAGGTGCACACAGCGCATGAGCACGGAGGCTAACTAAGCCATAAAGCAGTTGTTCGGTGTTGTCTACCTCTATTCCTACTCAATTCCTATAGAGTTAAAATTTAATGTCAGCCCAAATTGAAAACAACATAGCAGCTTTTCTGAAATTTGTTATCCGTTCTCAAATGCATTTGCATTTTTGAATACTTATTTCTGGCCTTAGTTTTTGTGCAATTTTGTTTATATCACTAGAAATAGGGCAATGTGACTTTTTGTTCCTTTTATTACTTCAATCTGATGCCCAAAGGGATGAAGTCAAAAATCATTAAGCAAATGGTAGAACGCAATCAATGTCCCCAAATATAAGGTCACACAATAAGGAAGGAAAAAGTGGAAAAAATTCCACTTATTGCTTTGGCTCAAAAAATCTTTAAATTGTCATCACTCTGCAAATAAAACATTGAAATCGGAACCATGGCTATATTTGGCATTACTTGGTAACTATTCTATTTCCATTGAGCAATGGACTATGATTTTGCTGCTGTATAGCCATTTTTGAAAATCCCTCATAATTACAAAAAAAAAAAAGAGTAGGAAAAAACTGCGGTTGAGGATGAGCTTTAGGTATTTAGTATTTTATGCCGACCAACAAAGAGTCCTCAAACTGTGAGAGTTCAGGCTTCTATCCCAGCACACGCTCAATGAAAGCAGAGTCAGTGCGAACTAGGTGCCAGAATCCGCTGAGGAAACAATGAGCGTCTGTTCTGGGAACAGAAATTAATGTGTGTCAAGGTGTGGCCTCAGAGGTAGCACTCTTCCAGGAACTTCAGGACAAGGCCCTTAAAGGCGTTCACGCTTAGTTTTCAAGACAATGATCACCGGCGTGTTTGGTACGGATTTTCTCCCCAAGCCTGGCAAGCCGCCTGACCAAACGATGCCTCTCACTGTGCTGATGTGCATAGTGCTGGATTAGTGTCGGATCAGAATGAAATAAATGCGGTATTGTCTTTTTCAGAGGCATCTGTCACTGGACGTGTTGACACAAAATGTTTGCTTTCTGTTACATACAGATTGGACTCTTTAAAACGCCCTTAAGTACAACGCTACACTGAATGGAAAAACCGCACCCAGCACACCTCAAATACTAACTTTGCCTGGGAAATCACACATGATAAGCACACACATGTGGCAGCTGCTGGTGCGTAGAATACTCTGACACAGAAGAATAGGGATGATTGTAAGACCATTTGCAAACTTTATTTGATTTCCTCCAATAATTTTACATTTTTTGCTGGGTAGGGATAATTTGATGGAAAAACTAGAAGTCTGGGTTCCCAAGCTACAATTTTCAAAAGCATTCTTCTCTTTCTGCCTTATTAAGAATATACGATCAATGGAAACACATTGTGAATGCATTTTTCATTTGTATATTTTATTCTTTTTAAAAAGATTAGGATCCTTAACATTTTGTTAATGAAAAATGAATAGCTCTGCTTCCTCCTCCCTCTGCTCCTCTCTCTCTCTCTCTCTCTCTTTCTCTTTCTCTCTCTCTCTCACACACACACACACACACACACACACACACACACTCGGCACACAAGCAGGGCCTAAAAGAGTATTGTTTTGGGTATGTGTATGAAGTTGATGTCTGGTAAGGGCTGACTTCAGTTTCTTCTCCATTATAGTTGACTATTGGCTATTCAGAACAAAGGTCCATAAAATATTAATTCCCAATAAGCAAAACCTGTAACTTTAAATGAGGAGATTCCTTCTGCAAAACTTAGAGAGTTTATTGATAAAGGGGACATTATGTGGTGCTATGGATGATGGGAGTTTCTAATAACACCCTTGCTATGGCCTCCTAAGAAGGTTCCTGAATTCTCTTTTCTCCTTCCTCTCCATCCTGATCTTATGGAAAATGCAGCCTGAATTGAGGAATCTGAAACATGGTTTAAATTTGTGCAGAAAAGGGAGAAAAACTTCAGTCATCTATTTTGTTTCTTTTTTCATTCTGACATTTAGGAGGAAAAACCTGAAATTTACTTGACAGAATCAGGAAAAAGCACAGTACAGAGGATCTGAAAACCAGTTAGTATTATAACTTTATAGTGTCTCTTGTAGTTGAAAAGGATAGCTAGAGGTCAAGTGTTGACTGATAACAGTTGACCACCGAAGACAGTACATAAATCTTTGTGGCACTGTTCTCTTTAAATTATTCTAAGCTGTCTTAAGTGCAGGTAATATACAAACAAAGTTAATTAGTATTTGGTCAATATTTATACTGTTCTGTAAATTGCTAGGTTTTTATTGGGAAAAAATTGAAAATTTTAATCTCAGTTACTCATGCCTGAACATAGATGCTCTAAAAAGTCTCCACTGACACCTGCTGGTAGTCTTTGGAATTGCAGAAAGAGTGGCTAAGAGGAGCTAATGCTGGAAGACATGATTTGCAAATTCTAATCCCTTCAATGAGTATACTTACTATAAACTCACCCTTTGGGCTTCCACAGCATGCGAGATTATCTAAGCAGTGCCTTGATTGTTGTTAAGAACACTTAACTAGCTGTTTTCTAATTTCTTTCTTTCTTTCTTTCTTTCTTTCTTTCTTTCTTTCTTTCTTTCTTTCTTTCTTTTGTTTTTTAGTATTCAGTCTGTGCCACAACTGAATTAGATATAGGCATAAAGCAGACAATTAAGAAACTCACATTCTATCTTATAGAAGGCAAATATAGTACTTTAGCACACTGTATTCTTTATTATGATAGAGGTATGAACTAGTTCTTTAAGTTGATTCATTGAACAAATGCTAGCTGAACACCCATGTATGCCTTGCACTACTCTAGACGCTGCAGAATGAACAGTGGCTCCCTGTATATGTAATAAACGCTGGGAAATGTAATACTTAAAGTTTGCTGAGTATTTAGAATGGGTACAGCAGCTCTCTAGAACTTATTCATCTTCTTTAACGGAAGCTTTATGTGTGTCTATTAGTAACTCACCATTTGTCCCTCCCTAAGTGCCAGGCAACTACCATTACACTCTTTGATTCTATGAATTTGACAACTCATATAGGTGGAATCATGCAGTATTTTTCTTTCTGTGACTGGCATATTTCACTTAGCATAATAATGGTATATTCAGGTTTCATCCATGTTGTCACATATTATAAAATTTCCTTCTTTTTAAAGACTGAATAGTATTCCATTGTATGTATAGACTATATTTTCTTTATCTATTCATCTGTTGATGGACATTTAAGTTGTTTCCACACTTTGGCTACTGTGAATAGTGCTGCAGGAAACACAGAAGTGCTAATCTCTTGAAGATCCAGATTTCCATTCTTTTAAATAAATGCCCAGACGTGTGGATCATAAAGTAGCTCTATTTTTATTTTTATTTTTTGAAGAACCTCCATACTGTATTTCATAGTGCAGAAAAAGCATTTAAAAATTTAATACCCTTTCATGATAGAAACTCTCAACAAACTAGGAATAGAAAGAAATTGCCTCAACATAATAAAAGCCATGTATGAGAAGCCCACAACTTAATCATATTGATGGTAAAAAAATTGAAAAATTTTCCTCTAAGATTAGGAACAAGGCAAGGATATGCACTCTCACCACTCCTATTCCACATAGTCCGGAAAGTCCTAGACTGAGCAAGTTGGCATGAGAAGAAACAAAAGACACCCAAAATAAGAAAGGAAGAAGTAAAATTGGTTCTGTTTGCAAATGATATAATCTTATATATAGAAAACCCTAAACAGTCTATAAAAAAACTGCTAGAACTAATAAACAAATTCAGTAAAGTTTCAGGATAGAAAGCCAATATATAGAAATAGATTGTGTATTTATACACTAGCAAATAACTATCTGAAAAAGAAATTAGGAAAACAATCCCATTTGCAGTAGCACCTGAAAGAATAAAATACTTAGAAATAAACTTAACTAAGGAGGTGGGTACTTAATTTTAACTTACAGAATCTGAAAGTCTGGTGGCAAAGGTGACATGTGAGCTAATATTTGAAGGTTGAACAGGAGTGAGGTCTGGGGATAAGAGACAGAGAAAGGGGCATATGCAAAGCTCCTAAAACACAGACAGTAAGGACCTGACAGAAAATTAATGAATGGAGCATAGAATAAGAGCTGACAAGTCTTTTCGGTTAAGGACCAAATAGTTAATATTTTGGATTTGTGGGTCAAGAGGCAATGTCCTAAATTCTTCAAGCAACTGTTCTTGCTAAAAACCTAATCATTTTGCTTGCTTGTTTGTTTTCCTACTCTTAGCTTGCAAGCCATACAAAAACAGTCAGTGGCTGGACTTG
Organism: Myotis lucifugus; assembly: GCF_000147115.1. Classification (NCBI taxonomy): domain Eukaryota; kingdom Metazoa; phylum Chordata; class Mammalia; order Chiroptera; family Vespertilionidae; genus Myotis; species Myotis lucifugus. The sequence goes on along the minus strand of NW_005871059.1, from coordinate 11,425,162 downwards.
GCATTTGGGCCATAGTTTGCTGACCTCTAGCACAGAGTGAAAGGAGTCTTGAGAGTCTGGGCCTAGGGTAGATGTGGGAGGAGAAGTGATGCACATAACAAATACCTTTATAAAGTCGGCTATAGAGTTTAGACTCGATCTTGAGGGCAATGGGGGACATTAAAAAATAGTTACATGGGAGAGATGATATTTTATATTTGGGTTTTGGAAGATCACGCAGGCAATGGACTGTGTGGACAATGTATTGGACAGGTCAAGAGATCAGGAGACTATCACAGGGAAGCAAACATGATAAAGGCTTGATTTAAGCAACCAGCAGTTAGTTTAGGAAACCAAGAATCAATTTGAAATGAAACATAATTTATAAGATTTTAGGACTGATCAGACGTATGGGCTTAAAGAAGAAGAAGAATTTAATTATTTCTGTTTTAAGTAAATGATATAAATTCTCACTGAGCTAGGAGACCTAGCAGGAGAAAGCTAATAGTAGAGAAAGCTAAGTGGTAATATTTTCTTCTTTTCAGTGCCATAAGTTTAAGGTTCCTAGGAAGCATCTAAGGAGAGATGACTAATAATAATAATAATAATAATAATAATACTTAATTAAAATGATACTGAGGGCTTGTCAAATACCAAACACTGTTTTAAGTGCTTACACGAATTAACTCATTTTCCCCTCACGACAAACCTTGAGGTTGAGGTAGATACTATTATTATCCCATTTGATAGATGAAAGAACAGAGGCAAGAGAAGTGAAGTAACTTGCCAAAGTTGGAGAATTGCATGTGTAACTGAGGAGATATTTGTTTGGGCGTTGTCAGCACAGAGACTGTGCTTAAGGCGATGGGAGTTAATGAGAACACTCAGGGGCTCTGCAGGGAGTCAGAAGAAATGAGATGCCCTGGATGGAGGCCCTGAGGGACACCAACCTTTCAGGGACGCAAGAGAAAGTAGAACCCCAGAGAACCAATGACTGAGCAGCTGGGGAGTTGGGAGGCAATGCTGCAGACACCTTGGAGGAGGATATAGTGAAGAGGGAGGGCCCAGTAGAGATATGTGCTGCTAAGCAGGTAAACTAAGAATAGATGGAAAAGGTTCTTTTTTGGAGTTAGCAAACTAAATAAGCAAACTGTTTATTAGTGGCCCTGGCCAAAGAAGTTTAATTGGAGATGGTAAGGTTATAAAGCTAAAAATAAAAAAAGTTAAGCCCTAGCCAGTTTGGCTCAATGGATAAAGCATCAGCATGAGGACCAACGGATCCCAGGTTCGATTCCGATCAAGGGCAGGTACCTCGGTTGCAGGCTCTTCCCCAGTCAGGGCCCTGGTCAGAGCTCATGCAGGAGGCAACCAATTGATGTTTGATGTTTCTCTCTGTCTTTCCCTCTCTCTTCTACTCTCCCTAAAAATCAATGGAAAAATACCCTCGGGTGAGGATTAAAAAAAAATTAAGACAGGAAGGACAGCTGCATGGGGGGAATTAGATGGGGTAGAGGACTGGAGGTCCTAATGAGGTGGTAGATCAGGAAATAGGTCAATAGGATGTGGTCTGAGAGTGGATTTTATGAATTATTAGATCAGAGACCAAGACATTCTGGGAGATTACCAGGTCTATGTTATGTCCCCAGGAGTGTGAGTTTGAAGTTTGTGAATGGAGGTTGTGAACCACTGGAAGTTAGAAGAAAAAGATAGTTACAGGCTGGGGTTTTGAATAAATCTTCTTCCTGACAGTGAAGAAGACAGTTTTGAACTAGAAACTAAAGTCTAATAAAAGGCAGAGAAAGAGTAGATGTTAGCCAAAGGAGAAAGGGTGATAAAGACAGCTCCTTTGAGCAAGAATTTTCACATCAAGGTGGAATATTCATGGTCTCGATGGGCAGTGCTGAGTAAGAAGGGTGGACAACCTCCCATCAGCCTTGCTGGATATGAAGTGGAGAGGAATGTGCAGCTTCTCCCTGATTGGGTAGCAGGAGAAGCATTATTCCCCGGGGTGAGCCAGGGTTCTTCCAGGCAAGGGCTCAGAGTGAGCGTTCAGTGAAGAACTTGTGTGGACAAATAGGAGTCTGTGACCCATGGAACAAGAGTTCCACAGGGCAGGTTGGAAGATCTGGGCAGAGAAGAATGGAGAAGGAAGCCAGTTCAGGAGAAAGGAAGGGGATATATGCACAAGGGATTGGCCTATGAAGAGTTTAGATCTTGAGTAGCGATCAAGGAAAACTGTATGTGAAGGATGGTGAATTTGGCTGGGAAGAAACATCCTATATAACAAAAGCCTAATATGCAAATGGTCTCCTCAACTGAGAGTTCAGCCAGGGGGTGGGGCTGGCTGGCCAACCGTGGGAAGGAAGGTCCTGGGTGGTGGCAGCAGGCAGCCAGGGGAAGGGAGGTCCCAGGCCGGCAGCTGGCCGCCACTAGGGACCCTACCTGTGCATGCATTTCGTGCACTGGGCCTCTAGCTTTAAATAATTAGACCTGATGAAAGTCTTGGAGTTAGAAGTGGAAATCACTTGTGCCTCTTGGGAGTCAACCTTGGCCTGGTTAGTTATACATCCAAGGGGTTCCTCCAGCCTTGGCTGGGTAGAGTCAGTGATGGTTGGGACTAAGGCTTTGGCTCAGGGATGGAGTACTGTTGTCGAATTGCCGGTGGGACCCTACAAGGCTACTTAGCAATGTATGCCCAGCATGCCAGGGCAGTACATCTAATTCAATCAGGAGTCAACACCAGGTGCCTGCATCCTCAGATGTATCTCTTCCTCAGAACACTACATGGTTACGGTTTAGTGTGGACTGAGAAGCAGGACAGACAATCAATTTGGAAGTTACTAGAAAAATTGCTACACTAGGCACTTCAGCAGTTCATCTGCAACTTCAGCGTCTATCTTGAGGATAACAAGTGGCATTTCCCAACTGTCAACTTGCCTGCCTCATCAAGCTATCAGGTTTTAAAGTCCTAGTGTTGACATTCCACACGGTCCTTGTGCACAGGTTAGTTGGCCAGCCTGGCCAAATGTTTAGCCTGAAACCCCTTTTGGAGAGACCCTCCTTCCCCTGCTTCCTGGATCAACAGGTACTTGACCTGGGCCAGGTCCTCAAAGCTGGAAGCACAATTGTGGATGCTTTTCTAGTGCATCTCTAGAGCTCTCATTTGAAGGCACACAAACATCTGCATTTCCTACACGATGGAAGCAACACAATGCTTTAAAGCCTCTCAGAAAACCTACAGGACAGTTAATATGATTTAAGCCTATATTTAAATTTTATGAGACTCATTTTCAAGGCTAATAACCCAGTTTACTGTGCACAATATCAAATGCAAATTTTATTACTGACTTGGTAAAAACCAAGCCGACCGTCATTAGCATATCTCTCTGCATCACCCTTTTTTAGCCAAGAGGTGCACCAGGAGTAACAGTGGGGGTTTTTATATGTGTTGTAAATTACAGTTACTATCTCATTAGATAAACACATTTAAAATCAGGTTATCATTCACTTATATATCAGAAAGTTGTTTGTTCAATTGCAGCTAGTCTCATATTCGAACATATGGTACATGAAATTCTTAGACTAATAAAATTTCAAGGTACAGGGAGCTGGTGTCTTGGAAAAAACTGTTTCTGCTCCACGAATGGCTCGATATAATCTGTAATTGCTTTGAAACAATTATGCAGCATGCTGTTTTGTACTTAATAGTATTTACATCCTTGGTTTTATTAGCAACAAAATGTGAGTGGAACTTGTGAAAGAGAAATTAATTTTTCCACAAAAAGATGTAAACTTTTAAATGAAGGCTCCAGCAGATTGAATAAACTAAAAACATGGGGATCGGTTGCGTCACGATTTCTTCACTTTCTTTTTACTGTGATGCTTTCCATTTCTCATTGAAATACCAGGGCATGTATAAAATTATAAAAAAAACAAAACAACAACAAAAAAACAGTGCACAACATCCAGGCTTCTAACTTAAGGCTATATTTTTAAAGATGCACAGTGTTCTAGAGTTTATAATGTACAATTCATATCACTGAACTGGATTGGCACTGGGAAGCTTACTTTGTATTTCTTTTTCAATGAAGCAAAGTACATGTTATATAAAAATGTAGTTATTCTCTCATATAAGCTCAACATCCATCTCAAAACAAGCAAAAAACCCAATATGCTTTGAATCTATAGAGCTTTCATCATGGACAATACGTAAGATAGTTTCTTTTTGGTAGACCATTTCCATGAAGTTCACCTTGGTCTTGGAACTGTCTTGGCAATGCTGCATTTTAGCAAGAGCTGTGAACTTCAGCTCATTCATCTGTAAAGTGAGGGCACTCATACCAAACTCGCTGAGTTTCTGTGAGAATTCAATTGACTGCAATTAAAGGCAAAGAGCTCCTAAGCACTAAAGCACTGCACAAATACTAGCCATCATAAATGATTCCTAGTTAATGTTTTTGAAGTCATGTCCAGGCTTATAAGCAAGTATAGTGCTTCAGGGTTTGTATTTCACCTGGTCTTTCTGGGTAGAAGTTTATTTTTGTCACATGATCCATTTCTGGACGTTTACTAATGTGACACAAGGTTGCATTTTGTCTCTTTTATCTGTATATGCATATATTCTCTAAGATGTTAGCATTTATACCAAATAGAAAATGAAATTACTTTGGTAACTTTTTTCTTTATATATACTAGTAATGTATGTTCCTTATAGAAAACAGACAAAAAGAAAAAAAATAATTCATTCATAATTCCACATCCTAATGCTAGTTCATTTGGAAATGTTTGATATGTTTTCTTTTTTGGTTTGTATATATAACATCATATATATATGTTCATGATTTACATAATAGAAATCACATTCTACTTAGTAATATACCTTGACTTTTTCACTTGACCTTATGTAATGAACACTTTGATACGTTATCTTAAATGTTGAAAAGACTAGTTTTAATGAGTGTGTATAACGAACAAAGTACAAAAAATTGTCTCACATTTTTTATATTACACTAGAGGCCCAGTGCACAAAATTCGTGCTCTCGGGGAAGACGGTCCCTCAGCCCGGATTGCGAGAGAGCGCAGGCCAGGCTGAGGGATCCCACTGGTGCACAATCAGGGTCAGGAAAGGACATGGGAGATTGGCCAGCTAAGGTGGGACTGTGGGAGGGCTCCAGGGCGTGTCCAGCCCGTCTCGCTCAGTCCCAATCAGCCAGACCCCAGCAGCAAGCTAACCTACAGGTCAGAGCATCTGCCCCCTGGTGGTCAGTGCACGTCATAATGAGTGGTTGAGTGGCCTTAGCATATCATTAGCATATTACGCTTCGATTGGTTAAATGGACAACCGAATGACCAGACACTTAGCATATTAGGCTCTTATTATATAGGACTAGAGGCCCGGTGCACAAAAATTTGTGCACTGGGGGGGGGGGGGTCCCTCAGCCTGGCCTGTGCCCTCTCGCAGTCTGGGACCCCTCGGGAGATAACGACCTGCTGGCTTAGGCCTGCTCCCAGGTGGCAGAGGGCATGCCCAATCCCTAGGTGCAGCCCCTGGTCAGGCTCAGAGCAGGGCCGATTGGGGAGTTGGGGCGCTGCCCCCTGTCATGCACAGAGCAGGGCAGATCGGGAGGTTGCGATGCCACCCTCAGTCACGCTCAGGGTAGGGCCGATTGGGGGGTTGGGGCACTGCCCCTTGTCACACTCAAGGCAGGGTCGATGGGAAGGTTGCGGTGCCACCCCCTGTCACGCACAGAGCAGGGCCAATCAGGGGGTTGGGGTACTGCCCCCTGTCACTCACAGAGCAGGGCCCATCAGGGGGTTGGGGCGCTGCCCCCTGTCACTCACAGAGCAGGGCCCATCAGGGGGGTTGGGGCTCCGTACCCTGTCACACACAGAGCCGCAGGGCGATCAGGGGGTTTGGGTGCTGCCCAACTTTGGAGCTTCCTGGTCCTGCTCCTCCAGGCCATACCCACTGGGAAATAAACCCACCCTGACCCAGGATCAGCTTCCAACCCCAACTCCACACAGTGTCTTATGTTCTAGGCCCCAGGTATTGCATTAGGTTTGACTCCTGACTTTCCCTTCCAACATGTAAGTTCCACTTCAGGAACTTTGGGGTTCCTTATAACCTGTGGACCTTAGCTGGGACCATCCCAACCTCTCAGTTTGATTCTAATCATGTTGATTCTGAAAAGAGAGGTCACCATTGTCTCAATCCCTCCAACCCCCAAGACTCTTGATTCCTAAACAACTTCAAACTTGATGAGTTGCATTAAGTGATACTGTGAGAGGCGGTCTTCAGCAATCATAAAAGTTTGTCCTATTCCCACTTAGGACGATTGGTACCTCCTCATCCTAGAAGATGTAATTGAGAATCACGTGATTCTTCAAAAGTCTGCCCAGGTGGCTTGCCGTGCCCACCTTCTTGACAAAGAATTCCTGGCCAGTCCTACACACACACACACACACACACACACACACACACACAGGCACAGAATGATTTTGTATCTCCCATTTGACATACACATCAGAGGACATGACACGACACTTCTTGATTAAATGTAACCTCATTAAGCATCCTTCCCTGACCACATCATCTTGGCGGGTTTTCTATTTTTTTCTCACTTAATGTTTTATGTAGCTTACACTAAGTAATTATAATGCATGTTACTGATTAGCCCAAAATTGAAGCCAAACTATTTAAATAAACAACTTTTTAAAAGTTATCTTCATGCCCTGACCAGTTTGGCTCAGTGGCTAGAGCTTCGGCCTGTGGACTGAAGAGTCCCAGGTTTGATTCCGGTCAAGGGCATGTACCTTGGTTGCGGGCACATCCCCAGTAGGGGGTGTGCAGGAGGCAGCTGATGGATGTTTCTCTCTCATGGATGTTTCTAACTCTCTGTTCCTCTCCCTTCCTCTCTGTAAAAAAATCAATAAAATATATTTTAAAAAAGTGATCTTCAAATTTAAGAATCAAATGAACCGTACTATTTATATACTCAACTACCTTTGAAAGGTAGATTTCCCTCCCCCCCCCCCATTTTGACAGGTTTAGATAATTAAATGCTATAAAAATCCATCTTGGTACATCCATACAATGGAATACTCTTTGGCAAGAAAAGAAATGAGCTGCCAAGTTATGAAAAGACCTTAAAATGCATATAACTAAATGAACTAAATGACTAAATGCAAGAAACCAATATGGAAAGGCTACAAACTGTATGAATCCAACTATATAACATTCTAGAAAAGGCAAAGCTCTAATGACAGTAAAAAGAGCAGTGGTTGCCAGGGATTGGGGATAGAAGGAAGGATGAACAGGTGGAACCCGGGATATTCAGGGCAGTAGAACTATTCCATATAATACTGTAATGATGGATACATGTAGATATACATTTGTCAAAACCCATAGAACTGTACGACACAAAGCATGAGCCCTAATATAAAGTATGGATTTTGCTGAATAATAATGTATTATATTGGTTTATCAATTGTAACAAACGCCCCATACTAATGCAAAATATTAATAATAGGAGAAACTATAGGGGGAGGTAAGGTGGTTTGGGGAAACTCTCTGTATTTCCTGCTCAATTTTTCCATAAACCTAGACAGGCTCTAAAAGTAAAGTCTATTAATTAAAATTATTAAATATTAGTTGACTATAAAAATTCCTCTTTAGAGTTCTAAATTAAAACCCATTCTAGAATACTATAATTTGTATGAAGAAAAAATATTCAATTAAAAATGATTGTTTGACTTACTACAATATAAACTAAGTTACCAACAAAAATATTTATTCTAAGAACTATCTTCTGGGATCAGCTCTTTTTTATTCCCACATACCTACATCTTAATCATTCCATCTTCTTCTAAATAAATGTGAAGCTTGATATTCTAAATAAATGTGAAGCTTGATATTCTAAATAAATGTGAAGCGGATCATAGGTTTTAAGAGAAACAACTAGTGGCTTCAAAGAGGTGTTGTTCCTTTACAATAAGGCAGAAGCTGTTTCAATAATGTAAAAGCAGAGGTATTCCTGCAGGAATTAGCCTGTGTCATTTGATTTTTAAGGAAGCTATTGTCTAGTGAGAGTTAATGATTAAACACATTTGGTGGTATTGTCTTTTGGTTGTTAACCCGCCCTTCATAAATTTCATTACAAAAAAAAAGAAAGAAAAGCATTTCACTCTCAACATTTTGGGTGATGCTATTTTAGAATTTATTTCTAATTCATCTATTCAATTTGAAGTTAATATTTTACACCTTAACAGATATTTTAAAATTTAGCATTATTTTGTATAAATAGAAATCTATGAATTCACAGTATCCCACTTTATTTATACTAAATAAAGGAACCAAAGGTAAAAGTAACTCAGAAAACACTACTTTGTTTTCACTGTGCTTTGTGAGTCAAATTTGTAAAGAAAACGAATAACATTATTGATGAAACTCAAATTAGAATTTTCTTCTTTTTCTGTCGACTGAATGAATTGCTAAATCAGCTCTGAGCCCCCTCCTTTAATGTGAAAGTGACAACAACCAGGAGTACAAAATTATGAGGGGGAAAAAATCGCCAAATGGGATTTCATTTTAAAATGTAGATCCTATTTGAAGAGCTTCACAAAGGAATACTGCCTCGGACAAGTAAAGGAAAATCTACCCTTCAAAGCTAATCACGGTATTAAAGTGTGTATGAAAGAAAGAAAAATGGCATATAGCTATTAAAACTAGTTTTGTAATGCAGACACACTTTTTCATGGAAACAGTAACAACAGCCTCTGGGGTGTGGGGGGCAGGGGCTGGGGTGTGTGTAGAATGAGCAAGAGAGAGATTCTTCCAGATGAATGAACAAATGAATGAATGCTTTTTTTAAAAAAATCCAAACCAAAAATTGTTTAAGGTGACTAATTAAGACCCCCTCTTAGAAAAGCTGTTGCTAGGTAAACAAAACTGTTTAAAACATGTTCATCATTAGTGTCCCCTGACAGAAGGAGGAGGTGGCAGACTTGGTGACAGAAGGGAGAAGAGTGGCATATGGCCCCCAGCTCTGTCCCCTGCTGACAAGCTGCCTCCCTGCAAGCTCCTTTTGCTCTGTATTCCGTGCACACAGCAGATTGTTATGCCCCGACTTTCCCATCTGTACCCCAGACTCGCGTCCCAACAACGTGGCTGCCATGCAGTTTTGAGTCGTGCGCCCTGCGGGTGGGGGTGGGGGTGGGGGTTGCAGCAGCAAGGGTTTCCCTGGGATCTCGGGGAGGATGGGAAGGGAGATTAACAACCAATCATCACCAATGCTGTCCATAATGTATTGTCGCCACAGCATTACATAGTATATTTCCAGGGGGGATTAGCCCATCCATCACAGGCCTTTATTGCCCCCCCTTTTTTGTTGTAGAAAGCCCAAACACTGTCATAAAATTCTAAACTGCTTAATTGCTGTGCTGTAAAAATTTGCATATCAGAGATATGTCATTCCATCATTAAATGGCACTAGGTATTTGTTACAAGGTCCCAACAATCATGCCAGTGCCCCCCTAAAGAAAGGTCATTTATTGGTATTATGCAAAATTTACTGCTGAATTCAAATCAGCAGCAATTAGGGGTTTGGATACTGTTGGGCTCAGTGTATTTTTATTTCCTCTGGTTCAAGGCTCAGGGCATGCTGACCTCCTTGCTACATGATCTGAATGTTTAAGCAACATCTTCTGCCAACTTGGTATCTGGGCTACTGGTCCTTATAAACGTTTCACCTTCACCACCTGATATGCATTGGGCAGCAAACTGATTTTTGCATCCCCGATTTTGTCCATGATCAAAATATCTAAATAGCAACAGCTAGGGTGCTTGTAGTGCTAAACTTGGGCATATCTACAACCCAATTTCCTCGTCACCCTTAAAATGAGAGAGGGTTGACCGAGGGTGTTCAGTAGGGATGTACGTTCTCCATGGTAGATGGAGATTTTGCAACAGCAAGATGCCCTGGCAGTGGTGTTCCACCTCTGCAGGTCCCCACTTGGGCAGGGGCTGCCAGTGGGTGGAGGCAGGGGGAGGGCCAATGACACCCTGTGCTTTCCCTGAGCCTTTGATCCCTACAGCGCTTTCCCTCTCCTGTGGGATGATTTACAGAGCCCACGCGGCAGGGCTCCCTTCATTTAAAAGCAGGCACTCCGGATTACCCATGCCTGCACCCCTCCACCCAGGGTCAGAGAAGAACTAATGGGTAACTAATCCAATTGAAGCTACAACTGAGACCCTCAAACCATCAGGGCTTCAGCTGGAATGCAGCCAGGACACTCGAACAAATGCTGCATTTAATCCCAGCCTGACAGCTTTCTAAGCCCCAGAGATTACAATGAATGTCTTAAGTCACCTGCCCAGAGCAGCAGAAGCAGGGTGAGTACGCAGGCAGCGTGAGGTGGAGCTGTGGGGGCTGCTCTTTGCCAGCATCTCCCAAGGAGGAAAGTTTCCAAGATAAACAATAAATATTCATAGGGGTTATGCCTTAATTATAGGTGCTTTTTACTTTCTTCTTTATACTTTTTTGTTTTCCCAAGATTTGTACAACGTGCATGTATTAGTTCTAGAATCAAAAAAAAAAGCTAAGTTGTTTTTGTAAAAGCAGCAGAGGAACTAGTAGCAGAGGCTTTCCTCACTGTGCCCTGGGGAGGGTGCTGGCCTGGACTCAGAGGCCAGCAGCAATAGGACTTCCATAGCAGGCTTCCCTGGGGATTCTTCAGACTAGCAATAAGCATAACTGGTTTCAGGTTATGTTGGGGTTTTTTTTTTAATCAGACAAAATGCATAAAGATATAGGCCATGGTAAAACTTTGCATGAGCTGTGAGAACTGAGGTTTTCACTGAGGATGGGTGACATGAGGAAGTAAGGAAGGCTGGAGAAGACAGTTAAAGAATACATGCAATGGTCAACAGATGAATGGATCAAGAAAATGTGGTCTAAACAACAAGTGGCAACAAATTCATATCTATCAACAATTGAATCTAAAAATCCAATGAATAAAAAATCTGATGAGCACAATAAACTGGTGAATGGGATAGAATCAGGGGCATGGAAATGGATCAGACTGATGATTCTCAGAGGGAAGGGGGTGTGGGGGGGTGCGGGAAAAGATTAGACAAAGATCTTATATGCATGTATGCATTACCTATGGACACAGACAATAGGGTGGCAAGGGCCTGGGGTGGGATGGGAACCGGGTGTAGGGGAGCTATGGAGGGAAAAAAGAGGGACATCTGTAATAATCTCAACAATAAAGATTAATTAGAAAACAATAACAATGGTAAGAATAGAGAATATTTGCTTTGAGTCTTTTAAAAAACAATAATAAGGCATGTCTGATAAAAAAAAATGTGGTCTATACAAAGGAATATTATTTAGCCTTAAAAAAAGAAGGAAATTCTATAGTTTGTGACAACATGGATGAACCTAGAGGGAATTATGCTAAGTGAAATACACCAGGTGAAGAAAGACAAATACTGCATGAAATCAATTATATGTGGAATCTAAAAAAAAATAGTGGAATTCAGAAACAGAGAAGTAAAGTTGTTTCTAAGGTTTGGGGGTGGTGGTGGCGGTAACAGGATGGTTGGTAAAAGGATACAAACTTTAAGCTGCAAGATGAATAAGATCTGGGGATCTAATGTGTAACAGGGTGGACCATAGTTGATAGCACTGTGTTATATTATTGAAATTCGCTAAGAGAGTAGAACTGAAATGCACACACTAAAAAGGTAAATATGTGAATAATAGATGTGATAATTAACTGGATGGGGGAATACTATTACAATGAATACATATATTAAATCATCATGTTGTACACTTTAAATATGTCACCATTTTTAATCATCAATTATACCTCAATAAAGCTGAAAAAAAGATAATACTGAAGTTCAATGAATAAATGTAATGATGGTACTTTGTCAGAAGCAATAACAGTAATAATGATAAGCAACAGCTAATACTTATATATAGTGACAAGTATGCTTCTAAGACATTTACATGTATTAAGCCACTTAATACTTCTAACAACCCTATGAAGTAGGAACTATTATTATTACCATTTTACAGGCGAAGAAGCTGATGCACAAACTTTTAATAACTTGCCCAAGCTCACACAACTAGTGGGTCTAACATGGCAAATCTGAATCTCTAGTCCAGACCTCTTTTGTAATCCATATTCATTCATCTTTTGAGACAGCTCCACCTGCATATTCCAAGATCACTTTATATTCAAAATATCCAAACTGAAATCTCTACCTACCTCTCAGCCTTTTTGCTCCTTATTTCAGTGAATGACATTATTGACAGTTTTGTCACTTAGGCCACAAACCTCAGGGTCTTTCTTGGCTTTTCCATCTCCTGCATCCATATGCCTAGGATTGGTACTCTCTTTTCAGTCTGTTTCCTTGTGTGGGTCACACTTTGGCCGCCATGGATTAAGTCCTCATCTCCCCTTTACTCAGATTATTGTAAATGTCCCTTGTATTGATTTGCCCATCTCCCATCATGACTCTTTCCAATCCATGTTCCACACTGTCACCACGGTTTCCTAGAATATCCATTTTATCATGTCACTCCTCCTGCCTAAATGCTGAATGGCTTTCCAACTTCTAACAATGAAGTAAAGATTTGTGTAGTTCTCTAGCTTTATTCCCACTGTCACCATATGCCATATTGTTTCACACACTTTGTTTTTTCACAAGTTCTTTCTCCCACCTGGAATGTACCATTGTCTGTTGCAAGAGTTCTGCTCGTTCTCCAAACTGCACCTCCACTACAGTTTTTGTCCTGACACCACACCCACCCAACCCAAGGCCAAAAGAAAAGAAGGAAGTTTTCACTATTTTAAGCCAACTAAACTCAGTATAAACTTTATGACCACTGATCATTCCCTCTGCAGGGATGACCACCCTAGTGGGACCGGATGTCATGCCAGCAACTAAAAGTATTCAGAGAAATTGTCTTCTGTGATCTTTTCATGTCATCTTTGATGACTCTCATTTAAATATGGGAATTTAGCACTTTAAAAAAAATTCCAATTATAAGCGACTAGTTCTCTCGTTCCACCCCTAGGCCCTGCACAAATTTCTGCAGACAGTACATTCTGCTGCCAGTCTTTGCTCTCCAGACCCCCTCCCAAATACGCTTCTCAGGGTGCTCTTCTCAGCTAGGTCATCTGATTAAGTCATACATGTTTAGCTCAGGAGAAATCTTTGGGAAACTCATAGAAGCTTTGGCTGAATTCACCGTTTTTTTAATGCAAAAAAGAAGTTTGGGCTGAAATCACCTTTTTTGTGTGCCTTGCTCAAATCTCCATTTTATTGCTTAGCACATGTTAAACTGTATCTTCTCAGTCTTTAAGCTTCTTCAGTTCAGGGAATAGGGACCCTGTCTTTGTATGCTTGGCACCTATCAGAGTGCCTGGCACAAGGTAGGTGTTAAATAAATGTTTGTAAAGCAGAGCTGAAAGATTCATGCTTAGTGTGTTCTGTAATGCCAATCTGTTATTCCTCTCAAATAACATTTACATTTTGGCAGCAGAGTTTTTTGGGGAGACTATTTCTAATTTCAGAATGGAGTGCAGGTTTCTGAGGCTTTAAGTCACTGTGTCAGGCTGATTATGGAGATATCAGGAGACACAGGCATTCTAATTCCTTAAGTCACACCTGTAACTACTGTGTCAGGGATGGTCATAGTACAAGGGCTCTTCAGAGAGGGTGGCATTCTTCTTGGCTCAGCCCTTGCTGGAATACTGGGCTAATATCTACAGAATGCAATAGGTTGGTAACAAGTCCTTAAATTTCTAATAAATCTCAAAAAGAATTCAAGAATAAGAAAACTCAAATAATTGTCAGAAGAATTGTCAACAGTGTCTAGCATGGGATTCCTGGGAAGTCAAAGATTTCCTAAAACCATAGGTTTTCTACTCATAATTCTCTTTGTTATTTATTTCCCATCTTGCTGAAGCATTTGCAAATTTTGCACTTTGGCAGAATAGAAAAATCAATGCTTTTCTATCCCCATAGCTAATTTTATGTATGTCCTGAAAATTTTGTGTACGATACTCAAACTAAGGAAAGCTGGAGGGAAAGGTGGGCAAAAGGCCCTCCAATATCTCTCATGTTATGCTTAGAATCACATATATTTGGTGTTTGAATGCCCACAATGTAGAAGTTCTCTATGAGTTGGGGTTACTGGTTACAAGCAATGGAAACAGATTCTGACTGTGTTAAGGAGAAAAGGAATTAATTGACAGGATATCAGTGGCTCACTAAATTATGGGAGGATGGAGACAAGACACAGACTTGAGAAGTGGGCAGGAATTGGGACATCTCTGGGAAAGGAGCTGAACACTTATCACCGACCTCTTAGTAGAAATAACCAGTCTCGCCCTGACCAGTTTGGCTCAGTGGCTAGAGCGTCGGCCTGTGGTCTGAAGAGTCCCAGGTTCGATTCCGGTCAAGGGCATGTACCTTGGTTGCGGGCACATCCCCAGTAGGGGGTGTGCAGGAGGCAGCTGATGGATGTTTCTCTCTCATGGATGTTTCTAACTCTCTGTTCCTCTCCCTTCCTCTCTGTAAAAAAATCAATAAAATATTTTTTTAAAAAAAAAAGAAAAAAGAAATAACCAGTCTCATCAGGACACTAGCAGCTTTCCTGTAGCTGCACACTGTCTCTGGACTCTCTAAACACAACCTAGCTTCTCTGAAGGCATCCCCACTATTCCTCTCACCTTTGCAGGCCCCCCATGGAGTTGGACTCCCCAGTGAATAAATGCCCATTTACTGGTTGCCTGGGACATGGTAAGGAAGACCCTCTTCCTTTCCTTCCACTTCAGTAATAAGGGGTAGGACATGGCGTCTCTCCAGTAGAGCACATTATTATGAAGGTTTTCCCCCAAAACAGTGAGAAATTGTGACATTTTATCTTAACTACATTTGTCCAATGCAAAAAAAAATGTTTATTTGAGTTTTCTTATTCTTGAATTCTTTTTGAGATTTACTAGAAATTTAGGGATTTGTTACCAACCTATTGCATGCTGTAGATATCAGCCCAGGATTCCAGCAAGGGCTGAGCCAAGAAGAATGTCACCCTCTCTGAGGAGCCCTTGTGCTATGGCCATCCCTGACACAGCAGTTACAGGTGTGACTTGAGGAATTAGAATGTCTGAGAAATGGCCTAGATCAGTGATGGCAAACCTTTTGAGCTCGGCGTGTCAGCATTTTGAAAAACCCTAACTTAACTCTGGCGCCGTGTCACATATAGAAATTTTTTGATATTTGCCACCATAGTAAAACAAAGACTTATATTTTTGATATTTATTTTATATATTTAAATGCCATTTAACAAAGAAAAATCAACCAAAAAAATGAGTTCGCGTGTGACCTCTGACAAGCGTGTCATAGGTTTGCCATCACTGGCCTAGATAAAGGAGAGCGAAGGCCTTGCATTCTGGGCCTACCCAGTCAACATGCGCGTGAGCTCAGATTGCCTTTTCAACAATGGCTCTCTGGGTGGTCTGATGTGACAGCAGTCATATTATTCTCAAATGGTGCTGCTTGTACCAAGTGGACCTAAGCACCTGGGAGTGGGGTAGTTTAAGTAACCACCTTCACAGTGCACTCGAAATCACTTCTCTCGTGCAATAGGAGCTTAGTTATTAGTCAAGCTCAGAGCCCCAGCCTTGTTTTATTAGGAAGAGGTCTTTCCCAGGAAGTTCATCAGATCTTGAGTAGAAAGACTCTGGTTGGATCACCCACCAGCTTACCAGCCATGCCCAGATCTGCCTGGACAGCTGCAGTGTCTGCACTGTAGGTTCAAGCTGAGATCCTAATACACATACACTTTACAGAATTAGGACCAAAATATGTTTAATTTTACGTTCTGCTATTTTTACAAACATTTTACATTAGATTGTCTCTGGATGGTTGACTATTTTTTAAAAACATAAATTTTTAGTGGGCATCAGTTAAGAATCTCAACATAACAAGGCAGGTGATATAATTCAATACACAGCATGAGGGAGCATAGTGTCGTGGAAGGAACATGGGTCGTGGCTGTAGAAAAGCTGAGAAGTGACTCCTGGCTCCCATCTATAGGCTGTGTGACTTTAGGCAAAGCATCTGTTTTCTCTAAGTCTCAATATTCTGATGTTTAATGTAGGAAAAGTAATAGTATCTATGTCATAAAGTTGTAGTAATGATTAAATGAGATACTGTACACCAAGTGCTTTGTATGGGCCTGCACAAAGTTAGTGGCTCCATAACTACTGGTTATTATTAATAATGGCAATATCAATGCTGGGCAAGAGTGTTTCTTCATTCCTTCTAGTGTGTAAATTTAAAAAAGGATGTGTTTAAGTCTAAAGTGGAATTAGAAGTCTGAACAAAATGCAAAGTGACTTTCTGAGTCACGGTTTACATTCAACCATAACTCATAAATAAGACAATAGACTTGGTTTATAAGCCCAGCCAAATACCTCGGCCAAGCTATATAACAAAATTATCAGGGCTCAAATGAAGTAGATATTTTTAACATCCCTGTGATATCAGATTTACAAGTGTCCAAACTTTAACTACACGATAAATCATTGACTCTGCAGACATTTGAGGCATAATTTTTTTTATCACAAACACGATGCTTTATGGGGGGACTTTATGTATTCATTGGAAGCAAAATTCTCTTTATTAGACCATGGGTTAACAAAACTTTTCTGTAAAGGGCCAAAAAGTAAGTGTTTTAGGTTTTGTGGATCAATATGTTGGTCTCTGTTACAATAGTAAATGAATGGGCATTTTGTTCCAATTAAGCTTTTTTTGCTGAAAAAAGGTGGCAGACCCAATATGGATCATTTGCCAACCTCTATACTAGACACAAAGCTCTTAACTCTGTGGAACTTACAGTCTGTAGAGGAGGCAGGCATCGTTGTGACCCAGAAGATAATAGGCATTATGTCAGAAGTATGTATAGCATAGAGGTAGCACCTCATCAACCAGTTTTTAAGTTGGGAGGAATTATATTGGCTAGAAGAAAGCTCTGAAAATCATAACGAAACTTCTTGGGAAGAGGGATTCAATCACTCATCATCAATCAAAATAACCAGAATTGTTCTACTTGATGGCAGTAGTGTTAAACCTGAAGTATGTTAGACCGACACATTTGCTTTATTTTAAATACAATAATGCTTGACCATGTTTCTGGAATGTTGGTAACTCTTCAGGAGATTTGTACCACAATCTATATTCATTATGCTGTCATTATCTCAATAATTTCTTTTGTGTAAGCATTTTTTTAAACTAAAAGGATCACTTATTAAATTAAGATGAAATGGCAATTAATTTAGAACATTATCAAAGACAGGAATATGCATTTGTCTGGATCTCTGTTTATAAACATCAATGGACTGTTAATGTACTAATATTTAGGAGGCAACATGATAAAAGGTTTTCCTGCCTCTGTTAGCTAATTTGTATTAACATATTCCTGTCAGCAGTTAGGCAATTAACAGAGACTAAAGGTATACTTGTCTGCCAGTATGCTGGGTCACCTTTATTCCTAGGAGCTCACTTAGTGAATCTGTAATAATTGTAAGTGATAAAAGTAAGTGCTTCTCTTTGAAAAACCTCCTGATATTGCTGTGGAGATGGAGATAAAAAGAAGTCCTTTTCTCCATGACTTTGTTGTAAAGTAAGTGCTTTGGGGAGGTGGAGGGATAGGTAAGCAACATTTTCAGAAGGAGCAATGCAAAGAATACAAAAGGGCTTATCTGAGGTAACAAATTCTTATAGATGACAACAATTCTGGAGAAAATAGCTGCAGCATAGCTCACCATATGCAGGTCAAATGTAGATGCAGTCCCCCAGGTAAAACCCCGGAGAGTCAAGTTCCTATGAGTTGGTTAAATTACGTGCTGGCGTTATCCCTCTACATCAGTGTTCAGGAGGGTCTTCTATGCCTTCTTTGCCCAATTTTTGCTCCATTTCCAATGAATGAATATTTTTGAAAATAAAGTCATTTTTACCAAAAGCAAACTGGGATTGGGCCCATTAGGTAAAATGTGGGAGAGCAGAGTTGAGGAAGTTCCTGAGACCCTTCGTGCAGACAAGGAAATAGAAAGGAGCCATGGCACGTCAGATGTCAGGAAGAGCGAGTAGCTGGAATGCGATAACAGCACCAAAGTGCAGCAAAAAGTTCTGCAAGTGTCCTATTAACATAGCAGATTTGATTTGACTCCATTATATTTCATCAAATAGTTTAGAAAGCCCCCAGCATAAAACATCATCATAATTGTAACCATATATTTGGAGCTTTAACGTGCACACCATAATGTACCATTAGTTACACAAATAACTAATAATTTGCTAATGACAATATTATGTTAAGTCAGTTTAGGGGCAATTAAAGTGAGTGATATTTACATATGCCTAATGAATCACGGTCGATGGCAGATTAAGAGATTCTAATGAATATTCATCCAGACATTCGCAACCAGCTTCATAGTTTATAAACTGAATTATGGTTGATTTGCCCTTTTAAAAATGAATATGTGAGTATCTTCTGCATGGAGAGAATGAACAATTGGGCCTGACTGTAAAATTTTTTTAAAGCAATGTACTGGTCAGAACACAAAACATTTTTATGCACTCTCATACCCTCGGCTTCGCTGCTCTTTTTTATATCCCAGATCAGTGTTGATGAACTATCCCCATTTTCATTCTAATCCATGACATGAAATATAGAAATTGTTTGGTAGAAGATTAAATGGAATTCCAGTTTTATGCGGTCCCACTGAGGAAATAATTACAGGTAGTTTTTGCCATTGAAACAGTAAATAGAAACTCTTTTTCATGCTCAAGCTGTCCTCATGCAACTCAGAAGGTTGTTTTTGTAGCTGTACTTTGTCATGATAACATCGGCATAGATTTACTATCCTTTCAACTTGGTCATTTAAAAAAATAATAAAACAAACAAACAAAAATGCCTTAGTTTGTCCCGGTTAATACAGGTTACAATGAAACAAGGTTGTGGTTTGAACGTTTACTTCTTCCTAAAAACTGGAACCCTTCCTGCCTTTACTAACTGTTCTTCACAAATGTTGTGGGTGTGGTGTCCCTGTGGCAGAGATGAAGGCCAAGTTCCCTTTGTCTTCTTCTGGATCCCACGATAGGTCTATGAGAGACCGGATGTCTACAGCTCCCATTTCTGCATTACCTTAGATCAGGGAAGAATGTCTCACAGCTGTTTCAGATTCTAAAGGTATTAATTATTGTATTTTTTTCTATATAGGTATTTAGAGGCTAAAACCAGAGCCTGTTGGTCCATGACTGTGTAAGATAAGTGAGTACTCAACAGCTAGATGGCTGGCCTGCATAAGATGCCAAACTCTTAGTAAGAGAACTATTAAAGAAAACCTCCCAAAGGCAAATGAAAGGCATGGGGGAAACTCTAAAGCTAAGATTTCAGATTGCATGTTTTCACATGTGCTTTAATAATTTCATTGCATATTATTAAAACTTTTAAAGGTCAACTAATTTGACACTTTGAGTTAACAGCTTTTTATTTTTCAAAAAGAATCCCAATAGAGTGCATTACTCTCTCTCTCTCTCTCTCTCTCTCTCTCTCTCTCTCTCTCCATTTGTCATATGTTCATTTTTTTTAATGTGGAGTTTGGCACTTTCAAAATCTTATTTCCTTAGTCTTACAAGCCTTTATCCGTAAGTCTCATAAGTATTTTACGGGGAAAAATCATCAATGTAACATTTATATTTTTAGACTTTCATACCAGGAGGAAGAAATCAGTGCCTTAGAAACATTCTGGTGTCCTACTGGACAAAGTACAGGCATGTTCAAGATAGGATAAATAGCATTAACCCAGAACCCCCACCTGACCCCTGACAAAAATACATCCTTCCCTGGCCTCTACTTGAAGCCATAGGGCCTAGATGGTGGCCATTTAAGCCAGAGTAAACATAATGTAATCGGAGGGATATAGCACACTGGCAGGCTAATATATACTATGGACTGCTCTATCTGATAGACCTAACTGGACCCTTTGTCAATCACAGGGGCAAGGTTTGGAGGACTGATAGGTATATTGGTGAGGATCAGGACCCAGGCTGCTAGTCTGGGCCTCTAAGCTCCGCAGTAGAGGACTCTGTGCAGCCCAGTGATTGGGTACCCGAGGCAAATGGTTAAAACCAGGGACGGTGCCCCAGGCACCCCCGGGGATGTGGGAGCCTGAGCAGGCTGAGAGCTAGTCCTCCATTCCACTCATGGCAGAATCGCTCCACTGCCATTGCTTCTATGGGTCAGGGTTTCCCATGAGGTTTCATTTGGGAAACTGTGGCAGTGCTTAAGGAGAGAGGGCAGAGAAAAGGCAAAAAACAACACCCAGAACAACAGTGCACAGAGGTTTGAGAATTACTAGGTTAAAAAGAACACTAAGAAAGATTGCATTTAAGGAGATTTTAAGACATCCTACTTGGAAGGGGCGTCCAATGGTAAGTTCAGACTAAGTGTACTTACTTTCTTCTCCATCGCTGGAAGAAGTCTCTAGCAATCTCAGAGAAATGGAATGTTTGTCCTGAGCTTTGCCCTAATGCTGTCCTGCAGGGAAGGATATGGACCTTTCATTGTGGTGATTATCACCAATTCCCACGCCATGCCCCACCCGGCCACAAACATGCACAGAGGTTTATAGCTTCCAGTCATCCCTCATCTTCATCGGAGCCTTCCTTCTTACTCTTCATTGTAAACTGTGGGCTGAGCTATCAGATCTCACTGAAGGACTTGAGAAGCCAGTTGTTTACATCAATTCCTAGACAAGTTTTATTTTTATTTTGCGCCATGTTGGGGCAGCTTAGCAAGGCGGTACAGAATGAACCCTAGTTTGCTGCCTGATGATGATGAGTGCTTGTTCCATGAGGAAAACAGTAAGGGATGAGAACTGTGGTCCGTTCAAAATAAGGTTCACACGAGTAAATGCAGACACACTTGTGATTAGGCCAGTTATCTACAAAACAATAGTGGCACTGTCATTTTGAATTGGCATATATAGTTATGCTGATTCTGTGTCACTGAAAATTTTGGCTATTTGAATTTCAGTAAAGTCATAGACTGTGATCTTTCAGATCATCATCTGCTCTGTAGTCATTAAAGTTAAGATTTCTTTAGAAATTCTTTTATACTCTTTTGCAGATTAGACTTATATATCTTGCAGATATATCAAGTGATATTTTCACATTTAATAGCTTGAAATAACTTAGTTCATCTCATAGATGAGGAAAATAAGCTAGAGAAAAGTTGAGTTTTTTTCAAAATCACCAAGCAAGACAGTCAAGGGGAAGATATAGTCCACCTACCATACCTTCCCACAAAAGCTTTATCTGGTCTCAACTGAACACCTGAATTCCTCTCATTATCTGACACAGCCAAGCTGCATGGCATGGACTACTGCACACATAGACTGGTGGCAACTCACGTGCCACATTCTGAGTTGTCACATACACTGTGGACCCAGAGAGGGTAACCCAAGCCTCTTGTCCCTAATGGACCAGAGATCAAACTGAATGGGTTTACAGGCTCAGAAGTTCTTTTAGACTGTGAATAGTACGAAAATATATTTTAAAATGGCCTTTATCTGTCCTCTCAATGCAAATAAAGTTCCCAGAAATGAAGAGCAATCATGTCACTCTTTTTTTGTTGTTAATCTTTACCTGGGGATATTTTCCCATTGATTTTTAGGGAGAGTGGAAGAAAGAGGGAAAGACAGAGAGAAACATTGATGTGAGAGAAACACATCGATTGGTTGCCTTCTGCATGAGCCTTGACCGTGGCCCAGGCCAGGGAAGAGCCTGCAACTAAGGTATGTGCCCTTGACCGGAATAGAACCCAGGACCTTTTGGTCCGCAGGCCAATGCTCTATCCACTGAGCCAAACCAGGTAGGACCATGTCACTCTTTTATTCAAAAGCTTAGTGATAGTAGAGATGTCAATTTGTCCCAAATCAACTAGAGATTTAAAGGAATTCCAATCATATTCACTGGAGGATTTTTTGAAGATGTAAACAAGTTAATACTAAATTATATATGGAAAGGCACAGAAACCAGAATAACTTAAACAATTTTGAAAATAGAAGAAAAATGTTGGAGGAATCATAATATCTAATTTTAAGACATACTGCAAAGCTACAGTAATCAGCCCAGCTGATGTGGCTAAGTGATTGAGCATTGACCTATGAACCAGAAGGTCATGGTTCTATTCCCCATCAGGGCACATGCCTGGGTTATGGGCTTGTAACACAGGTTGACAAATACAATCTTCCCAGCTCAATTCCCTCTCTCTCCACCCACCCCATTTCATGTCTCAATTGTAGTAGAAAAATGTCAGAAAGGACCAACCTTTGGTTAACTACAAAATAGATCCCTGAAGCCACAGGGAATTCTTCCACATGTAGCCCACTGTGGCCTGTATGCTCTTGTGTGATATTTGTACCAAGCATCTCTTCATTTCATCAAGCAGCAACATTTAAATCTCTTATTCCACACTTTACTAGCTGATGGTTATAAATGTTTTATGAGCAGCTGAGCTTGCAGCATTACTATTTTATTAGAAGGGGGAATATCTCTTCTTCTTAGCTGTGTTGCTAGTGAAGTTATTCTTTCTCTTAAAAATGTTAACTTCACCCTTGTTATGAAATGGAAAGTGGCAGGATGTTGTAAGTAATGTTCAACAATGGTTTGGTGTGTGTGAAAACAAGCCTGGTAGCACTAGGGCTATTTTTTGGGGGAGGGGGAGGAGGCTTGACTAAAAATTATAGAGGGAAAGTGATTGTTTTTATATTCTAACAACTTGAACCAATGCAGTCTTTGTGGGCTCAGTCTGTGATTTAAGAGATGTATTATATCTCAACTTTGGCAACAATCCTAAGAATCAACTAAGAATTTCTGTGGGCACCCATCTGAGTGAAGCAGGTAAGAAAGAGAACCAAGTTACTTGAGTGATCCCGGACAAGCCACAGAATAGTTTGGAAGATCAGTTTTCTCATCCCTAGCTTTGCCTTCATGCTGTCTGTTTCTGACATTTCTTACTCTGCCTTTCTCCAAAACTGAGGACTAAATAAGTTGGGAGAAATAGAATGGGGAGAAGTGATCTCTTCTGGGAAGCTGGAACAAGGCTGGTCTTCTTGTCTTTCATGGTGGAAGAATGATGTTACACAGAGAAATCCTGCTCTCACCACCTAGGACTAGCTAATATTACCACTAATTTCTTAAAGGGAACCACACCAACATGTTCCGTCACTCTCCTTCATCTTTGTTCCTACTGTCTGCACAACTGACTGCTGTTTGTCTCCCCTTCTTTACCTTAAAAACTCCTCATTTTTAAAACCAAGTTAGATTGTACCACCTCCACTATAAACCATTTTCCCCTCACAAATACATCAAGTGAGAATTACTCCTTCATTGATGTTTTCATCTTAAGCCTTAGTCCATCTATTCATTCATCCATATCCTCAACAACCTTCTATAAAATATCTGCTTTGTGCCATGACACTGGAGATAAAAAGATAATAAATAAAACACAATCTCTACTCTTAGGCTCACATACCTTTATTTTCACATTACATTTGAGTACCCAAGAATGATTTGTTGAAGATGAGACTTTCCTGAAACTATTTTTATAACTCAGTGTTTATCATTGTCTAGCACACAGTAGTTGTTCATAGAATATCTCTTACATTGATGTTAAAGGAAGAAGTTGAGGCAAAAGGTCCTTATTCTAAAAATTATGCTCCATGGGCCATATATTGGAAGGCCTCCAAGATTTAGGTCAAAAAGATCCTCCCTGTGCTAGGTATTCTTTTAGTCCTTAAATCAAATCACACTTTTAGTTTATTAACTCAGAAAATACTGATTATTGTGTTCTGTGTTACCCATAGAAGAAAAGATAAATAAGCAAGATATGTAGTAGATGTGTATATATAGAGTAATGTCAATTATTATTATTGTTATTATTCCATGAAAAACCTGTCAATTGTCCTTCAGCGCTTGAGTTATAACAAGAGTTTATTCCATTAAAACCAAAGAGCTAAATAATCTTTCTTTCTCATTAGACCAAAACTCTCTAAAGGACCATGTTTTCCTTTATATCAGCACTCCTAGCATAATGCCAGGAATAGTATATTCTCAGTAACAATTTGATGAATAAATGAATTGTCCTGCCATTATTTTGAGTATCTAAGTCTAAGATATGTATTTGCTCATGTCTTTAAAAAAGAAACCCAGCTGCTTTACTATGAAATGGCATATATGAAAGTGGAATTCATTTCAGATTAGGCAGGTCAGGAGCAAGTTTGGATTTGTTATTACATTTATTTTAAAAATCTGGATTTTATGGTAACTTATAAAAAATCTTTCATAAAGCATGACCCTGGAATTAAAAGAATAAAAAAAAATACCAGTGGAAAGTTTCTCTTGTACAAGGAAAAAGTAAATAGACTCATTGTATAGAGAAGCATAGTTTTGTGGTTGTACATGTTAGAGACTTCACTTTTCCTTATTATCATATTAAGCAGACCACTATTGAGCTATGACAGCCAAAACTGCCTTATTATCAAGAGACACAGCAAGAATACTTGATATGGTAAGACTGAGCCCACTAATGCAAAAGGAGTCAAGTGCTTAACTAGACAAATGATGTAGAAAATTTTTTCCAATCCAGTAAAAGGTGGCCCAAGACTCCATCACCAGAAAGTGTGATGTTGTCTCCCCTTTGACTGTTAGAATAAGACTAGACCTCAAGTGTATGTTATAGAAGTTTCCCCTGAATAACAGTTTCCAATATTTACATGAAAAGAAAGTGACTTTGCCTATACTAAAGTAAAGAGTACTTTAAATACTATTTCATTTCAATTTTGAAATCATTTGTTTGAGGATAGCACTTCCAAGCCTTATTTTATTTGCCAGAGCAGTGTTCAAAACTCTTAGCAACATTGAGCTAATGTTTATGAAAGTACTTTGCAAATTCTAAAGTACGCTGCAAGGCTAGTTTGTATTAGCTACTCTATTAAAAAGAAAAATAAACTAACTAGACAACAGATGGGCAAGTGGCCATTATGGACCTGCACTGTCAGTACAGGCTTCCACAACCATGGTCTTACTTGCTCCTGTGGCAATTCTGGGCTCATGTGGTCAGAGAAGCACGTAGGCAGGACGTGGAAGGTTCGAAAGGGCAGCACTAATGCCCCAGCCTCCACTCTTGCTTCTGAATGTGAGAGGCACAAGCCTAGGAAGAGAGCTAGAGTCTAGGAAGTTCAACCTTCAGCTATCTTTGTTAGGATGAACTACGTTTGTTTGCTGTTGCTGTGAGCTGAGGGCTCACATCCTAGCAGACTTATGTAATGATGTTTACTTTGAATTTATATTAGTTCACACAAACACTCCATCCATGCTTTTGTTCCGGCCCTCCGGTCCAGTTTAAGAACCCATTGTGGCCCTCGAGTCAAAAAGTTTGCCCACCCCTGGTCTAGGAAGTTCAACCTTCAGCTATCTTTGTTAGGATGAACTACATTTGTTTGCTGTTGCTATGAGCTGAGGGCTCATATCCTAGCAGACTGTAACAATTATTACTAAAGAGTCACCAAACAAAATGGTCATTCAAGAAATAATCTGATTTATTATTTGCTCCACGAAGCCAACTATTGAGAGACAGAAATGAAGAAATAATATGCCCTAAACTATATAAAAATTGGTGGGTAGAAATGGAGCTTCTAAAGCAGGTACAGTTGATCCTTGAACAACACGGGGTTTGGGGTCACAGACGCCCGCACAGTAGAAAATCCACATATAACTTTCCACTTTCCAAAAACTTAACTAATAGCCTACTGTTGACCAGAAGCCTTACTGATAACGTAAATAGTCGATTAACACATATTTTGTATGTTATATGTATTATAAACTATATTCTTACAATAAAGTAAGCTAGAGAAAAATGTTATTAAGAAAATATAAGGAAGAGAAAATACATTTACAGTATTTACTGAAAAATATCTGTGTGTAAAGGACCTTATAGTTCAAACCTGTGTTGTTTTAGGGTCAACTGTATAGAGTTCTTTCTAGTTACTTGCCAAAAGAAAAAAGAAAAACTGGAAACCACTGCAGATATTTCACGCTGAGGGCATTTGATAAAGAATATTGGTTATACTGGAGACAGAAGGGCTGAGGAGCCAAACAGGGCCAGTGAGCAACCCAGAGAAGCTGCTGCTACCTATTGAGGCAAATGGAGTTGCAGGGTGTGATGAGCCAGGACTGGTTAGCAGGAATTGGGACAATTGTGAGGACTCCTGGCAGGAGCTGGGACCACGGAGACAGGAGCTGTGCAGAGAAAACTGCAGCCACAGAGCAGCACAGCTTCAGCAAAGATGCCTGAGGAGGCCCGGCTGGCATGGCTCAGTGATTGAGCATCAACCTATGAACCAGGAGGTCACAGTCGATTCTCGGTCAGGGCACATGCCCGGGTTGCAGGCTCAACCCTCCCTCTTATGTGGGGCATGCAGGAGGCATCCCATCAATGATTTTCTCTCATCATTGATGTTTTTCTCTCTCTCCCTTCCTCTCTGTAATCAAATAAAATTATATTTAAAAAAAAAAGATGCCTGAGGTAAAAACTGATTTCTTTTGAGTCTTCCAATCTTCCACCAGTTCTTTTCCTTGGCCAAGTAGCCCGGGGATGCAGGGGGGCCTGGGAAATGTAGTCCCACTGAACCAGGTCAGGAGTGGGGCAAGGCAAGGCAGGAATGGAGTTGAAGGCAAACCTGCAGCTGATTGCCATACACTCTAAGAAGAGCTGATATCACTTCCCCATCATAAAAAGAGTTTATCCCCATAGAATTTAAATTAATTTAAATGAATGTATAGATTATATCCCTTTGTGCCATTTATCTCCCCCTCATGTTTAATTTGTGATCTGAGAACAGGTTTGCTGATTAAGATTAAATAATTAACCAGAATTTGGTTATTAAGGACAGGCAGTCGTATCCTCTGGCAAAGTGGATAAAAAATAAATGGATTCTACCTCTGTGTGGAGTACCCATCCAGAGGTAACCTGGAACTTTCAGATGCATATTCCTTAAAAAAGTCACTGCTTAATCTAACTTCTTAACCTTAAACTTGGGTTTCATGCCTGGGACATGGCAGAACTCCTCCTAGGCCAGAAGCCTGCTCTATACAGGTTTCCCCCACTTTACGAAAGTTCAAAAGTTCACTTTATGCCACTTCACTTTTACGAACGACCTGTAATGGTACCTGTTTTCACTAACCTAAAGAAATACAAAAAGAATTTCCACTTTTACTTAAAAAAAAAGGCAAAAATTGAAAATAGCATTCAGTGCCTGCAGTGAGCTGTTATAGAGGCAGTGTGCGCTGGTTGGTGAAACTATACTGTACATACATTATGTGTACTTTACATAGACTATGCATTTATCCTATCACTCATGCTTTTACTATATGTTTAGGTTTTATTTGTTATTTGGTATGATTTGGTAGGTTATTTAGGGATTTTGGGAATGCTCAAAAAAATTCCAATATTAATTAAGGGTGATTGGTTTTTTGCTTTACACTGCCATTTGGCTAATGAAAGGTTTCATAGGAAGGCTCTCTATTCCTTGGCTTTCCTTTTTGGGAACTGAGCCTTGAAAATAGGATGGGAACAGCTGACCAAAAAAACACATGATTGTTCATTTGAAAGTAAGTTGAGAGTTGAGGCAACATCTTACCATTTTTGTTATGGCCAAAGTTTTATGCCAGCTCAGAAAATCCTTCCTAATTGATTGTGCAGTTGATCTATAGCTCAAACTCAAGCCCAGATCAGAGACCAAGAGATTTAGGAGGGAGGAGAAAAACACAAGTTGTATTCCCCCAACCCAGATATAAATCAAGTCCAAAACCTATTTTTGAAATGTGTTCTTTGATGCCCTTGTCTATATCACTCTTATGCCACATTAGAAGCCCTTTGCCCAGAGACCTCCCAATACATCTGCCCTGGCCTCCCACATCAGCAGCCCAAACCATGTAAAAGAAAAAATTATCTCTTCTTTCCAAAAACAACAATGACAACCAAAACAAATAAACTTAATATCCTTTCCTTCATTGCAGTTCATAATAATAATTAATCATTATTGAGTGCTTGCTATGCACCACGCACTGTTCTATGTACTTTATATGCATGAACTCATCTAACCCACACAACAATTCTGTGTGGTAAGTTCTATTATAATGCCCAGTTTATTGGTGAGAAAGTTGAGACACAGGAGGCTAAACAACTTGCTGAAGTTTATATAAATTCTAAAATCCCAGCAGTCTGACTCCAATAAATGGTCTTAGTCACTCTAGTAGATTCCCCTCAGCTACAGTCAAGAGCTGAGAGTAAAGCAGATTCAACTAATTCACACCCAGTGTGAATAATTGAAACTCATTAATCCTCCCTGAGAAGGCTGCACCTTTAAAAGATGTCTACAACCCAAAAGAATTTCAACCAACAAATTTTCACGAAGTGCCTTCTATGTGCCAGCTTTGTGCTGAGTGACAGGCATCTAAAGATAAATCAGTTACAACCAAATTTCTGCTTTCATTACAGGCACAGGCCTTTGGTCATAGTTGAGCTTGAATCCCAGCTCTGCTGTGTATCAGAGGTTGGCCCATGCAAGCAATTTAAGTTATACACACTTTAGCCCCCCCGCCCCCCAATGAGATAAAACAATAACTTTCTGGAGTGTATTAAATGAAATAATGGCTGTGAAGTACTTAGAAAGCAAGCCAATATATAGAAAGTATGCAATATAAGGTAGCTATTATTATTATGAGCTTCTTTGTGGTGGAGATATGTAAACAAAAATTACAAAGTAGTTATAAATGCTATATGGAGATGTAAAGTGAAAAGGATAGTATGGTGCAGTGGTTTTTAAAATGTTCCCCACAGAGTTCTGGGTAGCCATAGATGTGCTTTGGGGGCTCAGGGTTGGGTGTGGCGTGTGGAGAAGGTAAAGAGGGGATGACACTACCACCACCCAGCCACCCCTGCTTTTATATCCACCAGAAAAGTCTCTGTTTGTCTGGTGTGTGTGTGTGTGTGTGTGTGTGTGTGTGAGTGTGTGTGTGTGTGAGTGTGTGTGTGTGTGTGTGTGTGTGTGTGAGTGTGTGTGTGTGTGAGTGTGTGTGTGTGTGTGTGTGTGTGTGTGTGTGTGTGTGTGTGTGAATATAGGCCTTTCCCATCACATTGCATTGAAGAAAGAATTCTCTCTAAAGTCACCACTGAGACTGGGAGTCCTAAACCCAGTTTTCTAATCTCTCTATGGAGAACCTTGGGTAAGTCCCTTACCTTCCCTGACTTCACTTTTGCATAGTATGGAGTGAACTCATTAACTGTCTCCTCCAGGTATACAGTTCTGTCAGTTTTTGGACATATGGGGAAACTACCCCAAAGAAGCAGCTTCCCCTGGATACACTGCCCCTAAGTCAAGCACATTTACCAGTTTGTTGATTCATTGATATACTTGTACCACTTTTCTACCTCTCTACACATTTGAACTCATACTCTCTAGAAGTTTCCAGATGTCCGCGGTAGCTCTCATGGCAGTATGGGAGCCCAGGGGGTCTCTGGGATTAGGTTTGGGAGTCATTCTACACATTGGTTAGCTCTAGTAGAAGTATTTTTGACTGGAGAATAGCTTTCTCTAATGAGAATGACCTCTCTAGTGTCCTCCCCAAATCTGCTGCTGGGTTCATCCAATCCATCAGTTCAAAGTAAAGGGACAATAACAATAACAACTATTTTTTAAAGAAATAGTGGTTAAAAAAAAAGCACATAAGATAAAACTTATCATCTTAATAAATTTTAAGTTTATAGTTTAGTTAATGTTAAAGATATTTGCATTGTTATGCATATCTCTAGAACTTCATCTTAAAAACAAACTCTAACCCATCAAATGATTCCCAATTTCCCCCCACCTCCTAAGCTCCTGGCAACCACATTTCTACTGTCTATTTCCACCAGTTTAGATACCTTCTATGAGTGGGATCATACTGTATTTGTGTGTTGTTGTTGTTTTGTTTGTTTGTGTGACTGGCTTATTTCACTTAGCATAATGTCCTCAGAGTTTATCCATGTTGCAGCATGTGACAGATTTTCCTTATTTTTTAAGGCTCAATAATATTTCATTGTGTGTATATATCACATTTTGCTTATCCATTCATCCATTGATGGGCACTTGTGTTTTTTTCCCACCTCTTGGCTATTATAAATAATGCTGCAATGAACATGCGCGTGCAAATATCTCTTCAAGATTCTGCTTTGAATTCTTTTGGAAATATACCCAGAAGGGAGATTGCTGGATCAGATGGTAACACAATTGAATCCATTTTCAGTGCTGTCCTGCCACAGGCTGCCTGAGGAACTCAAGGAAAAACTCACAGGTCACATTTGAGAACTTTCATGCTGCTCAGAGCTTCCTGGTTTTGTTCCATCCAATTCTATCAGGAAAAGGCTCCTCTGAGAAGAAGGAGGAGCCTCCAACTCCCGGAAAATGCCTGCTCTTTTGAGATCCCCAGCTGCTACATATGACAGGAGCTTGTCGGAACAACATACTTTCTGAATGGGCCTTTGGCACAAACCTCTGAGGCATTCTAGAGTTGGCTCTTACAACTAGAAACCACAAGAATGTCCACCATGTAATTTAAAATATGCCAATTCTCACTCCACTAATCTGCAAACTAAGCAATTTGCATGAAAATCCCTGCAAGCTCCCCTCCCTGATCAGTGGAAGTTTAGCAATTCAAATCATTGAGGTTTCAGTGATTTGGAAAATATTCAAACATAGCTTTTTAAACACCATGCAGCAGCATTTTATAAACTTGATTTTGCTTAATTGTTTATTCACAACACTCAATAATTGAACCACTAGGTACCATGGAGACAGAAATAAAGGTAAATGGATGGGAGTTATAGAATAACAATGGGTCTCTTGTCTTTAATGTTAATTAGCTGGCCCCTGCCATATATTCCATCTGTTCACATACTGTGACCTCAACATACATGCTGCATGTTGAACAAAATATACATTGAAAAGTTACCATCAAATATGGAATTTAAAAAAATTGATCCTGAAGCCTGATAGTTAGAAAATATTACCTTTTCCTACCCTTTGAAAACTCATTAAAGATATGAAATTATTAGTAAGGAGAGGATATTTCTATTTCTTAGCTACTTTCTTCCCTTCCTTAACCATCAGTTATACTATACAGGAGAAGTCTTGATGGACAGTTACCCGTAGTCATTGGCCGATCAGATTTGAGGACCACTGCCTTGATCCAAGGAACCACTGCGAGGTTTAGATGTGAAGGGCCTTGGATTCTGAGTGGTGTTTCTTGTAATTATCAAAGCAGCGAATCAGTCAAAACACCTGAATGGAGTTAGACTACTGCCTAGTGTATAGGTCAGGGGTGGGCAACCCCTGGCACGCGTGCGAAACCCTCTCTTATAATCTTCCATTTACAATTTTTTTTC
Source organism: Myotis lucifugus (assembly GCF_000147115.1). NCBI lineage: Eukaryota > Metazoa > Chordata > Mammalia > Chiroptera > Vespertilionidae > Myotis > Myotis lucifugus. Next base: position 11,393,612 of record NW_005871059.1, on the reverse strand, counting down.
TTAATATCGACTTTTTTATTTTTCAGATAAATTCAGTGTAGGTGCATCTTAGATAAATAAATAATTTTACATAACAAGTTATCTTAAAGACCATAGATATGGATTGATGAGAGAGAGGAAAAGCAAATTCTATGCCTCTGCCTTAACTCTCCCTGCCTTCCTAGATCCGACCAGTGTTTTGGTTTCATCCACATATGCTTGTGAATCTTTGTTCTCAGTGATGAATTTTGTTAAGTCTCGTAATAGGAGTAGCCTGACAGATGAAAGTAGTAGCATGTGCATATCTCTGAAGGTCACAAAATATAAACCTGATGTAAAATCTCTGTTATCAGTGATGCAGCAGCAAAAGTCCCACTGATAATATCAAACAGAGTCATAAAGTTTTCTGTCGGACTATCAGTGTACATGTATACATTAAAAAATAAATGTATTTTTCATCATCATATACTGTGTTTTTGTCTCTCGAATGAATTTTATTATTTCTTCAAGGTTCTTCACATACGTACACCTTAAGAGATATCAAGTAGGTGTAACATGTTCTCAAAAAATTAGGGTTGGCACGCAGAAGAATTTTGAGTCAGAGATTTTGCTGGTTTTGGCACACACTCACAAAAAGGTTGCCCACCCCTGATATAGGTTGTAAGAATGATCTTGTTAATTCTATAAAGTAAAGGTCTTTAAATTAAAGGCACTCTTAAATATAAGAAAAGTCCAGTTTGGATGAGTATTTTAGTCCCCAAAGAAGAGACAAATCAGAAGTTTGCAAGTATGAGCCTCAAATAGTCTATATATATATAAAAGCCTAAGTGACCGTCCATTCGACCATCCCAACTGGTAGCTATTATGTGCAATGACTATCAGGGAGCAGATGCTCTGACCAGTAGCTATGACACACACTGACCACCAGGGGGCAGACGCTCAATACAGGTGCTGCCGAGCTGCAGTGACTTGGCAGTTGCAATTCTCGGGTGACTGACCCAGAACCAGAGAGGAGGGAGCCCAATTCTGGGGTGTGTCACCCGAGAACCGCCCTCTCACAATCCGGAACCTGGAGAGCCAGTTTCAGCCTGATCCCTGCAGGCCAGGCCAAGGGACCCCACCGGTGCGCAAATCCATGCACTGTGCCTCTAGTTTTATATAAAAAAAGGAACTAACCAAAAGGAGAAATAGGAAAAAAACTATATACATATTTAGAAAACTAAACAAACAAAAACAAAAAAATCTTTGGACCAGAAGAAGTCCATAGAGAAGTTTTTGCTATTCCTATTTGCAATATTTATCTTCTATTGGTTGTAGAAAAAAACGAGGCAGTGAAATCTCAGAATTCTTTCCATGGGGAAAGCAGACTTGGGTGGCTGTTGCACTTCCAGTAGGAAATCTATGTGTGGCAGGTGTGGGGCTTGTCACTTTTCATGAAAGTGGGCCTCATGGGACAAATATATAGTTGAAATACATTTGTAGGGAAGGGGAGAGGAAGGAGGGAGGGAGAAAGAGAAAAATATTTTTCCAGGGGTAAGGGAAATGCCTGGGCCATGGATGTAGATACTTCAAAAGGAAAGCATCAAAAGGGTTCTGTCATCACTATATGAGCCATTATTTAAGAGGCAATATAGCATAGAGGTCAAGTGTATAGACTCTGAAATGAGGCTACTTGAATATAAATTCTGCCTCAACCACTGTGACCTCTTAGACAAGCAACTCATTATCCCGTACCCCAGTTTCCTTATCTCTAAAATAGGCAGAATAGCCAGGCCAGTGTGGCTCAGAGGTTGAACGTCAACCTATGAACTAGGAGATGACAGTTCGATTCCCAGTCAGGGCACATGCCTGGGTTGTGGGCGGGCTTGATCCCCAGTGTAGGGCATGCAGGAAGCAGCTGATCAATGATTCTCTCTCATCATTGGTTTCTCTCTTCTTCTTCTTCTTCTTTCCTCTCTCAAATCAATAAAAATAGCCTATCTAATAAAGACGGAATATGCAAATTGACCATCACACCATCACAAAGATGGTGGCGCCCATAGCCACAAGATGGCAGTGCCCAGTGCCCTCAGCCCTGCCGGAGTCCCCAGTCCTTTCAGCCTGAACTGATTTCTATGGCAAGTGGACTGAGAAGGTTTTCAGCAAGTGTGAGAAGCAAACCTTGGTGGGATCGAGGGAAAGCCGGGGGCTTAGGATCGCTGCTGCCCGGGGAGGCCCTTGGAGTTCGGTTCTGAAACTGCAGGGACCCTCTCCAGCACAGGCTGGGGAGGAAGTGCCACTGCCGCCCGCCCAGCGCCAGGTCACTGATTAAGGAAGTGGGTCCAAGTCGCAGCCATGGGGCCTGGTAGGTCTGTCTCACTCTGGACCTTCAGGACCATTGTGGCTGAGCTCTGGCGGGGGCGGCGAATGCCTCCAGGATCACTGTCTGCCCCAGGCTGCCTGCGGACACAGGTGGAGCGGGCGCAGGTTGAACATTTTAATGAAAATGGGACGCCTGTGCCCCGCGCCGCTGCTGGTGAGGACAGGGCAGTGGGATCAGGGGCACAGCCTCACGACCCCATTAGGAGGCACTGGGGCTTGGGAGGGGCTGGGAGCAGAGGGCCTAGGTCGCGGGGCTGACAGCAGGATGGATCTGAGCTGCCTCCAGTCACTGTCACCCGCCCAGCGCTGGGCAGCAGGCCCTCACTCCAGAACTCAGCCATAGGAGGCGCTGGCCCCGAGATGTTTTTTCTGTTATCTAGCTGGAAATACAGGAGGCAGTTGAATTACACTCATGATTGTAATTTAATTTCTCCAAACTCGGAGCTATTTTCTTTTCAAATACATCAGGGGCCAGGAAACGTTCAAAGAACTGGGGAACCATTCCCAAATCAGGAAGGGAAGTCACAGGGTGTATACTATTGCTACAAATACAGTATTTTCTACTACTTGCAACATATACAATGTAATGTATTAGATGCCTTCCTATCGCATGAAGTACATATTCTCATAGAGTAATACTGGTAGATATGTTATAGTTATGGCAATATGTCATATCCTATCTATACTAGTAAAAGGGTAATATGCTAATTAGACCAGGAGCCTTCCGGACGTCCTTCCAGACAAAGCCATGGTGGTGGGCCAAGGCAGAGGCAGTTAGGGGTGATCAGGCCAGGAGGGGAGGGCAGTTGGGGGCAAGCAGGCTGGCAGGGGGGACCAGTTGGGGGTGA
>NW_005871059.1:11387721-11390324 GCF_000147115.1 Myotis lucifugus | reverse complement strand
GGGGGGTGGGGGGGAGGTGGAGAAAGAGGAAGATAGGGGGTCCCTGCCCTGGCTCATGTCTTTACCTCAATGAAAGGGGGGAGGGAGAGAGATTCTACAGTTATATATCTTTATTTTGTATAACACTATTTCTCTTGGTATTTTTACCGGCTAGTGTTCTGATGTGTTTTAGTTAGGGGCAATCAAAGCAGGCAGGCAGGTGAGCAGTTAGGAGCCAACAGTCCCAGATTGCGAGAGAGATGTCCCCAGACTGGAGAGGTTGCAGGCTGGGCTGAGACACACACACACACACACACACACACACACACACACACACACACGCGCGCGCATAAATTTCGTGCACCAGGCTGCTAGTATTAAAAATAAAATAAGCAGAACAATATTACTGTATCTCTTCAGGTTGTTGGGAAGATTAAATGAGTTTCTGTATGTGACACTCGTATGCCCTGTGAATATGAGCTGTATGTGCTCACAGGGGCAATTCTGCTGAGCAACCCTAACAAGCAGATCTGAAACACATGTTAAGTTTGCCATCCTGCTTGAAGAGTCCAGGGTGATGGCTTCTTGTATAAAACTGAAACAAGACTGTCACTACATTAAGTCTCTGGGGCTGAACTAGTCTGGGTCCAACCTTGCCAGGGCCTTATACACATCAGGAGATAAAAGACAAAAATGGAATTTGACAGCAAATGGCCTAAGACAATCCTACTTTGTATTTCTATTAAAGACCAAGACTTTCAAAGACCTCTCCCAAATGGATTAGTCAGAATGATCACATATTTATAAATGCATTTATGGGATCACAGACTGCAGAATTTCCCCAGAATGCTACATAAACCACAATTGGGGTTTCAAGTCATCACCTGGTGAGGAAATAACCACTTTGCTAAGCATAGAAATGAGAAAAGGAAGTGTAACACGGGGAGGGGACATTTTAGGGGAGATAATATAAGGGCTCATTATTTTCTAAAAGTCTGAGGCAAGGGCCCCAGACCTGGACCTGGGCCTGCCTACCTGCAAACTCCATAAATCCGTCTGGGGAAAAAACTATAATATTAGATATGTGCCTTTTTCTGTGAACAAAGTTCTCAGCTTTGTTGGATTTTTAAGAGTCTGTCACCAAAAATTATTAAGATCCACTGGACTAGCAGCATATTAAAAAATTGAGTGAGAGGAACAAATGTAGTAGAATTTTCTTTTATGCGTTTTTCCGTGTTATGTATCACTATGGAGACCTCCAAATGATCTGCTTAAATTCCCACACCATCCTCTAGCTAAAGTGCATTAGTGCCACCCAGGTGCCAACAAAATTTTTCTCGCTCATGTTTTCCTGACAGCATTTATCTGAGTCCCAAAGCAAATAATCCTGCCTATAGATCATGTGAAAAATACAAAGAAGCTCATTTTTAGGGGAACACAGCTTATCATTCATAATAATCTAATCATTCTGAAAAGAATATTGATGTAGGATAAAATACCAGACTGTTAGAATAGAACACACATATGTCAGTAGGACAGGCTGATTTCTAGAAAGTGCCCAAAGGTAGTTGAAACAAAACGAAGGTCTTGCCTTGCTGCTGTGGCTCATGGCTGGTTGTCTCACCAATGCCACTGTCTCCTAATGAAGGTCTCGACCAGTTCCTGTGGCACTGAATCTGATCAGCTAGCTGGATTACTCGAGGGTTAGACATTTGCTATCACCGTCCTCATCATCTGTGTTCGAAGCAGTGGCTGTGAGCTCACCTAACCATGACATTAGACCTGCATACACATACATAAAACATTCACATAGACCACAAAACTTGCACCTGGATGTTTAAAGCAGCTTTCTTCATAATTGTCAAAACTTGCAAGCAACCAAGATGTCCTTCAGTAGGTGAATAAATAAATAAACTATGATACACCCAGGCAATGGAATATTATTCAGCACTAAAAGGAAATGAGTTACCAAGTCATGAAAAAAACCCAGGGAGGAGCTTTAAATGCATATTAGTAAGTGAAAAAGGCCAATCTAAAAAGGCTAGATACTGCACGATCCCACTCTATTACATTCTGGAAAAGACAAAACTATGGAGACAGTACAAAGATCAGTGGTTGCCAAGGGTTGGGATGGGAGGTGAATAGGCAGAGCATAGGGGATTTTTAGAGCAGTGAAATGCTACCATAATGCTGGATATATGTCATATACAGTTGTCTAACCCTCTAGAATATACACTAAGAGTGAATAACCCCCCATGTAAACTGTTTCAATGATTATAATGTGTTGATATAGGCTCATCAATCTCAACAACTGTACCACCCTGGTAGATGTTAGTAATGGGGGAGGTTTCACCTGTGTGGGGGCAGAGAATATATGGGGAATCTCTGTATTTTCCCTTAATTTTTCTATAGACCTAAAACTGCTCTTAAAAAGTAAAGGCTTTAGCCCTTGCCAGTTTGGCTCAGTAGATAGAGCGCCGGCCTGCAGACTGAAGGGTCCTGGGTTAGATTCTGGTCAAGGGCACATGCCCAGATTTCGGGCTCGATCCCCTGTAGGGGGCGTGCAGGAGGCAGTTGACCAATGATTCTCTCTCATCATTGATGCTTCTCTCTCTCTCTCTCTT
>NW_005871059.1:11384563-11387373 GCF_000147115.1 Myotis lucifugus | reverse complement strand
ATATATAATTACATATTGTTTTTGTGATTAATCACTATGCTTTAATTATGTTCAATTTGTAACAATGAAAATACATCCTGCATATCAGATAGTTACATGACGATTCATAACAGTAGCAAAATTACAGTTATGAAGTAGCAATGAAAATAATTTTATGGTTGGGGGTCACCACAACATGAGGAACTGTATTAAAGGGTCGCGGCATTAGGAAGGTTGAGAACCACTGCTTTAGGCTCTCCTCCTCCCTGCTTTCGTCCCTTCTAGCCTTTTCTTCCTGCATACCACCTCTTCTCCATCCTGCCCCACCCCATGCCTTGTGCTCCTGCATTGGAAATGAACTCTACCATGCCAAACACACACCTCGCCTCTGTCTCTGTGTCACCTCTACCTGAAATTCCCCTCACTCTGCCACCACCAAAACCTGGCAAGGTTCATCTCAACACCCCTCAATTGTTTGACTCCCCAAGCCAGAAGCAGTGTCTTCCCCTTTGGGGCACTTTATGCATTCCTCTCGTACCACTTGTAAAAGTTTGTCTCCACATTTGGATATTTGCATCCCACCTACTCCCTCCCCCCTCCCTCCTCCTGCCCCGTGCCTCTCCAAGGTTTAGCATAGTCTTCTCCTACTGAGCATAGAGTGAATTCAATAAATGCTGGGGAAGTGACTGAGTTGAATACTGGGGTTATAGAGGTAGAAAATACTCAATTAGAAATAAGATCATTTTTAATATATCATTTTTCTTTATTCTACATTCATGAATGTATTTTTCCTGCTGATCCTCGAGAGAATAATGAATGAAAATGTACACACGCTCCATCTGAATGAACCATAGGAGTGCATTGTTCAGATGTATGTAGCTGGGGTAGGTGACATGGAACACATTGGTTGTTTGTCATTCTCCTTCAGCCTGGGCTCTTAAATTCGCCTTCATACTGAGGGGAGGGGTCCTTGCATAGCCATCCGACCCTGAGTATTCATTTTACTGACAGGTAAGAGGCCACCGAGAACGCAGCCAGCGGGGGGCAGCGCTTGGTTTGTTCACTCCGCTCCTGCAGGCAGGGGTTTTGTCTGGTTCATTGCAGCATGTAGCTCAGAGCCGTCAGATGTTTCAAAATATGTTGTCTTCATTCAACAATGAGGTTTTACATTTTCTCTCCCTTTCCTTCTTTCATTTGGCGTTATCATATTGACTTTTTGTTGCTGTTGCTGTAGACACTGGAATATGAGATGACACCATGGACCTGGAGGCAGAGGAGGGTAGTTTCTATCTTTGAGGAGCATGGCTTCTGTTTTGTTAGTGGATACTGCCCTCTACCGGTCCCTGGCAGGTCTTACTAGTAAACATATACTCGTTGCTTTACAGCAAAAATGCACTCAGCATTCCAGCCGGCGGTGAATGAATGAAGACGGTAAATGGGAAACGATATCCTCTGGATACTAATAATCTCATCAGTTCAACTTTGAAAAACTCTCCAATTCTACCTTTCATACTGTTAGTAATTCCAAACAGCTGATCAATGATTCTCTCTCATCATTGATGTTTCTCTCTCTCCTCCCTTCCTCTCTGAAATCAATAAAAATATATTTTAAAAAAGCCAATATGTATGACGTATTAAAAATTTCATGTCCATTATCTCATTTCATCTTCACCAAAACCCTCTAATGTAGGAAGTTTTATTTCCATTTTACAGATAGGTAACTCCAGGTACCTTTCTTAAGGGCCCTCTGCTGGTCAGTGGCAGAACCTGGACATGCCCAGGTTATAATGTTGCCAACTAAAGGATCTGGGACTCTAGCCAGTCCTGATAGCCCCCTCCCCCCCCCCCCCCCACACACACACACACCACTTCTAGTGCTGGTCTTCAGCTGAGACTCTTCCCCATCGCCTTTTAAGGATGAAGTTGTGGATTCTTGTCTCTGGCTTGGGGTTGTGACACCGTCAAGCTCTTTCCCAGCTTGTTCCCTGAGCCCCTGCCTGAGGACCGAGGCTCAGACCACGTGGGTAGATGGCCATGTTAGGTGTGCTTTACTGTGTGCTTCCCTGCTATGAACAGCTGCCCTGCAGAAATCGTGCACCTGGGCCCCCTGTGAAAATGGCCTTCCCAGCTCTTGCCTGGATGCTTCTTCCACCAAAGGAGTTTTCTATTCAGTCAGAGGCTGTGTTGCTCTGTCTCATATAGCCCACCCCTGAGATCCTTGGACTAAGCTTGGAAGTCCTCAAACATGCATAAAATGGAGGTCTTTTTATTACATTATATGTCATATCATTTTAGCAGATGGAGGAAAAATAAGTTTTCTCTGTGGGTAAAGGCTGCATTGTTCCTGGCAGTCCTTCAGCCATCCCAGGAGCTCTCAGTATCCTTAAAGCAATTCACCTTTTGCTTAAACTAGCCAGAAGTTGTTTCTGCTGTTTCAAACCAAAAAACGCTGAAAGATATCACCCCTCTCTGGCTCTGCATTTTGTAATCTTTCATGTACTTCCTCAGGGGATGGGCGGGTGTTTGTTCACATGTGTTTTCCCCAAAGTGTTTCAAATTGTTACTAAATGTGTAATTCAGTTATACGGACCTTCTTTTTTCCCCTTCTAGATTGATTTTTAGGTTCCTCTTTGCACTCCTGTGGTTCTTGATCATTTAGACTTTTGTAATGGAAGTGAAGCCCCCTCATGACAGGCCAGCCTCCCTTCTTGAACTGAGCTTGGGTGCCCTGCCACCACCTCAGAAACATTTCTCATGAGACTCTGTGCTGGGCCCGTCATTGGCCTCTCTGACCAGCTCCCCACTTGTGTCCACCCTGCTGTCTGCTCCAA